>NC_069499.1:1420633751-1420898751 GCF_027579735.1 Bombina bombina | reverse complement strand
AACCTCAAATACGCTGGAATTCCGCAGCGTATTTGTGGCGAGGCTGATTCGCCTTAGTTATCAAGCCCTAGATACCGGCAAAAGTAGAATTTAGTGAGGTAAGCTTCGATCCGCCAGACTCAGTCCGACACAGATCAATTCTTACGTCACTCCAGATGTTCCGCACACAAGTGCGGCACTATCTGACTACTTTTGCTAGTTATCAAAAAACTAGCAGGTACGCTCAGCACTTTTCCAGCCCAGCGTACCTGGTTTTCAAACCGCCGCCCTGGAGGCGGCGGATCCCATAGAAATCAATGGGAGTCTGACCATAGCGAAAGTTCATGTTTGCTGCTGCCAGACATCCCATTGATTCCTATGGGAGCTGTCTACACCTAACACCCTAACATGTACCCCAAGTCTAAACACCCCTAATCTGCCCCCCCTACACCGCCGCAACTAAATAAAGTTATTACCCCCTAAACCGCCGCTCCCAGGCCCCGCCGCCACTATAATATATATGTTAACCCCTAAACCGCCGCTCCCGGACCCCGCTGCCACCTACATTATAGCTATTAACCCCTATCCTGCCCCCCCTATACCGTCGACACCTATAATAAAGTTATTAACCCCTATCCTGCGGATCCCGGACCTCGCCGCAACTAAATAAATAGTTTAACCCCTAAACCGCCGCCCCCGGACCCCGCCGCAACCTATATTAAACTTATTAACCCCTAATCTGCCCCCCCTACACCGTTGCCACCTATAATAAATTTATTAACCCCTATCCTGCCCCCCCCTACACCGCCGCCACTGTAATAAACTTATTAACCCCTAAACCTAAGTCTAACACTAACCCTAACACCCCCCTAACTTAAATATTAATTAAATAAATCTAAATAATATTTCTCTTATTAACTAAATTAATCCTATTTAAAACTAAATACTTACCTTTAAAATAAACCCTAATATAGCTACAATATAAATAATAATTATATTGTAGCTATTTAAGGATTTATTTTTATTTCTCTTGTAAGGTGTATCCAGTCCACGGATCATCCATTACTTGTGGGATATTCTCCTTCCCAACAGGAAGTTGCAAGAGGATCACCCACAGCAGAGCTGCTATATAGCTCCTCCCCTAACTGCCATATCTAGTCATTCTCTTGCAACTCTCAACAAGCATGGAGGTAGTAAGAGGAAAGTAATGAAATGTAGCTGTTATCTTGCTTCAATCAAAAGTTTGTTATTTTTAAATGGTACCGGAGTTGTACTATTTTGTCCCAGTCAGAAAAATAGAAGAATCTGCCTGTGATTTCTATGATCTTAGCAGGTTGTAACTAAGATCCATTGCTGTTCTCACACATGACTGAAGAGAGAGGTAACTTCAGCGGGGGAATGGCGTGCAGGTTAACCTGCTATGAGGTATGTGCAGTTAAGATTTTTTCTAGAAGATGTGAATGCTAGAAAATGCTGCTGATACCAAAATTATGTAAGGTAAGCCTGAATACAGTGATTTAATAGCGACTGGTATTATGCTTACTTTCTGAGGTAATACTTTTTTATATTTACAATATAAAACGTTTGCTGGCATGTTTAAACGTTTGTATATATACTTTGGTGATAAAACTTTATTGGGGCCTAGTTTTTTCCACATGGCTGGCTTATATTTGCCTAGAAACAGTTTCCTGAGGCTTTCCACTGTGTTACTATGAGTGGGAGGGACCTAATTTAGCGCTTTTTTGCGCAGTAACTTTTACAGACTGAGACATCCAGCTTCCTCCAGGAGTCCCCTGAATGCTATAGGACATCTCTAAAGTGTGGCATCAACTTCCTCTAATGCAAAACAAGAGGGAACTTTTGCTCAGTCCAAGACGGTCTGGAGACCTAACAAGACCTGGAACAAAGGTAAGCAGACCAAAAAGCCTACTGCTGCCTCTAAGACAGCATGAAGGAACGGCCCCCTATCCAGTAACGGATCTAGTAGGGGGCAGACTTTCGCTCTTCGCACAGGCATGGGCAAGAGATGTCCAGGATCCCTGGGCGTTGGAAATTATATCCCAGGGATATCTTCTGGACTTCAAGGCTTCCCCCCCAAAAGGGAGATTTCACCTTTCACAATTATCTGCAAACCAGATAAAGAGAGAGGCATTCTTACACTGTGTACAAGACCTCCTAGTTATGGGAGTGATCCATCCAGTTCCAAAGGAGGAACAGGGACAGGGATTTTACTCAAATCTGTTTGTGGTTCCCAAAAAAGAGGGAACCTTCAGACCAATTTTGGATCTAAAGATCTTAAACAAATTCCTCAGAGTTCCATCATTCAAGATGGAGACTATTCGTACCATCCTACCTATGATCCAGGAGGGTCAATACATGACTACAGTGGATTTAAAGGATGCTTATCTGCACATTCCGATACACAAAGATCATCATCAGTTTCTCAGGTTTGCCTTCCTAGACAGGCATTACCAGTTTGTAGCTCTTCCCTTTGGGTTAGCTACAGCCCCAATAATTTTTACGAAGGTTCTGGGGTCGCTTCTGGCAGTCCTAAGGCCGCGGGGCATAGCAGTGGCCCCTTATTTAGACGACATCCTGATTCAGGCGTCAAACTTCCAAATTGCCAAGTCTCATACGGACATAGTGTTGGCATTTCTGAGGTCGCATGGGTGGAAGGTGAACGAGGAAAAGAGTTCTCTATCCCCCCTCACAAGAGTTTCCTTCCTAGGGACTCTGATAGATTCTGTAGAAATGAAAATTTACCTGACGGAGTCCAGGTTATCAAAACTTCTAAATTCCTGCCGTGTTCTTTATTCCATTCCTCGCCCTTCGGTGGCTCAGTGCATGGAAGTAATCGGCTTAATGGTAGCGGCAATGGACATAGTGCCGTTTGCACGCCTACATCTCAGACCGCTGCAACTATGCATGCTCAGTCAGTGGAATGGGGATTACACAGATTTGTCCCCTCTACTAAATCTGGATCAAGAGACCAGGGATTCTCTTCTCTGGTGGCTATCTCGGGTCCATCTGTCCAAGGGAATGACCTTTCGCAGGCCAGATTGGACAATTGTAACGACAGATGCCAGCCTTCTAGGCTGGGGGGCAGTCTGGAACTCCCTGAAGGCTCAGGGATCGTGGACTCAGGAGGAGACACTCCTTCCAATAAACATTCTGGAACTAAGAGCGATATTCAATGCTCTTCAGGCTTGGCCTCAGCTAGCGACAATGAGGTTCATCAGATTTCAGTCAGAAAACATCACGACTGTGGCTTACATCAACCATCAAGGGGGAACCAGGAGTTCCCTAGCGATGTTAGAAGTCTCAAAGATAATTTGCTGGGCAGAGATTCACTCTTGCCACCTATCAGCTATCCATATCCGAGGTGTAGTGAACTGGGAGGCGGATTTTCTAAGTCGACAGACTTTTATCCGGGGGAGTGGGAGCTCCATCCGGCGGTGTTTGCACAATTGATTCATCGTTGGGGCAAACCAGAACTGGATCTCATGGCATCTCGCCAGAAAGCCAAGCTTCCTTGTTACGGATCCAGGTCCAGGGACCTCAAGGCAATGCTGATAGATGCTCTAGCAGTGCCTTGGTCCTTCAACCTGGCTTATGTGTTTCCACCATTTCCTCTGCTCCCTCGTCTGATTGCCAAAATCAAGCAGGAGAGAGCATCTGTGATCTTGATAGTGCCTGCTTCGGCAACCTCTCTTTCTTTTTGGCTAAGACGCATAATCCGCTTAGCCTATTAGCCTATGAGACTGCTGGCCAGCAGCCTCCTGAAAGGATTACAGCTCATTCTACTAGAGCTGTGGCTTCCACATGGGCCTTTAAAAATAAGGCTTCTGTTGAACAGATTTGCAAGGTGGCGACTTGGTCTTCGCTTCATACTTTTTCAAAATTCTACAAATTTTATACTTTTGCTTCTTCGGAGGCTATTTCTGGGAGAAAGGTTTTACAGGCAGTGGTACCTTCCGTTTAAGTATCTGCCTTGTCCCTCCCTTCATCCATGTACTTTAGCTTTGGTATTGCTATCCCACAAGTAATGGATGATCCGTGGACTGGATACACCTTACAAGAGAAAACATAATTTATGCTTACCTGATAAATTTATTTCTCTTGTGGTGTATCCAGTCCACGGCTAGTGATGTCGCGAACCTAAAATTTTCTGTTCGCGAACCGCGGACTCGAACTTCCGGTATTGTTCGCGAACGCGCGAACCGCCATTGAATTCAATAGGCAGGCGAACTTTAAAACCTACAAGGACTCTTTCTGGCCACAATAGTGATGGAAAAGTTGTTTCAAGGGTACTAACACCTGGACTGTTGCATGCTGGAGGGGGATCCCTGGCAAAACTCCCATGGAAAATTACATAGTTTATGCAGAGTCTGCTTTTAAGCCATAATGGGTCTAAATCAACTAACATTCCCAAAGTGGCTGTCTCAAAACATCCCGGACAGAAGATAGATTGATAGTGATAGATAGGATAGATAGATATACATAGATTGATAGTTAGATAGAATCGATAGAAGAGAAATAGATAGATTTGTTAGATATATAATTACCCTAATAAATTCTAATAATCAAACATGCATTCTTGGACCCAACTAGCTTGTGTCAATTAGTACTTTTCTTAGCACTTTAATCCCTGTTCCCCCCCCCCTATCGGGGGAGTTCTATATGGCCTGCCAGATTACACTGAAAAATTATAATAATAAGACATGTGGTCTGCTACCTATTTTAACGAGGTTGTGTTTTAAGTACTACCATTCTTAGCACTTTAATCTCTGTAACTCCCCATATTTGGTGAGGTCTATACGGCCTGGATGATTAGCAATACAAAATATAATAATAAGACATCTGCTCTTGGTCTTCGACCCATGGTAACTATGTTGTGTTAATTAGTAATGTCCTTTGCATTTTAATAACAACCAAACATATGCTCTGGGACCCATGGTAAGTAGGTTGTGTTAAGTAGTACTGTTCTTTGCATTTTCATACCTGTTACAACACCAAATGGTGGCAGGTCTATCTGGCCTTCATGATTAGCTGCACCCAAACCCCAAAAAAAGTCGTTTGGTCTTAGACTAACACCCATGGCTAACTCGGTTGTTTCAATTAGTACTATTCTTAGCACTTTCATCCCTGTTACAGGCGGTCTACATGGCCATCATGATTAGCCGAACAAAATACTACAATCCAACCTTTTACTCAGTCTTCATAGGCCCTTCATTGTCTGTATTTTGATAGAACAGTTCTTATTATTTTTATAGCTGATACAACACCGAATGGTGGCAGCTCTATATGGCCTGCATGATTAGCCGCACCCAATACAAAAATAAATCCAAGCGGTCTTGGATTAACACCCATGGCTAACTCTGTTGTTTCAAGTAGTACTATTCTTAGCACTTTCATCTCATCATCCCTGTTACCTCCAGGACTCTCGGTGGTGGTGGTCTACATGGCCATCATGATTAGCCTAATCAAATACTACAATCCAACCTTGGCTCAGTCTTCCTAAGGCCCTTCATTGGCTGTATTTTGGTAGTACTGTTCTTATTAGTTTAATAGCTGATACGACACCGAATGTTGTCAGCTCTATATGGCCTGCATGAATAGCCGCACCCAAAGCCAAAAAAAAGCCAAGCGGTTTTGCACTAACACCCATGGCTAACTCTGTTGTTTCAAGTTCTACTATTCTTAGCTCTTTCATCTCATCATCCCTGTTACTTCCAGGACTCTCGGTGGTGGTGGTCTACATGGCCATAATGATTAGCCTAACCAAATACTACAATCCAACCTTGGCTCAGTCTTCCTAAGGCCCTTCATTGGCTCTATTTTGGTAGTACTGTTCTTATTAGTTTAATAGCTGATACAACACCGAATGTTGTCAGCTCTATATGGCCTGCATGAATAGCCGCACCCAAAGCCAGCCAAAAAAAAGCCAAGCGGTTTTGCACTAACACCCATGGCTAACTCTGTTGTTTCAAGTTCTACTATTCTTAGCTCTTTCATCTCATCATCCCTGTTACTTCCAGGACTCTCGGTGGTGGTGGTCTACATGGCCATCATGATTAGCCTAACCAAATACTACAATCCAACCTTGGCTCAGTCTTCCTAAGGCCCTTCATTGGCTCTATTTTGGTAGTACTGTTCTTATTAGTTTAATAGCTGATACGACACCGAATGTTGTCAGCTCTATATGGCCTGCATGAATAGCCGCACCCAAAGCCAAAAAAAAGCCAAGCGGTTTTGCACTAACACCCATGGCTAACTCTGTTGTTTCAAGTTCTATTATTCTTAGCTCTTTCATCTCATCATCCCTGTTACTTCCAGGACTCTCGGTGGTGGTGGTCTACATGGCCATCATGATTAGCCTAACCAAATACTACAATCCAACCTTGGCCCAGTCTTCCTAAGGCCCTTCATTGGCTGTATTTTGGTAGTACTGTTCTTATTAGTTTAATAGCTGATACGACACCGAATGTTGTCAGCTCTATATGGCCTGCATGAATAGCCGGACCCAAAGCCAAAAAAAAGCCAAGCTGTTTTGCACTAACACCCATGGCTAACTCTGTTGTTTCAAGTTCTACTATTCTTAGCTCTTTCATCTCATCATCCCTGTTACTTCCAGGACTCTCGGTGGCGGTGGTCTACATGGCCATCATGATTAGCCTAACCAAATACTACAATCCAACCTTGGCTCAGTCTTCCTAAGGCCCTTCATTGGCTGTATTTTGGTAGTACTGTTCTTATTAGTTTAATAGCTGATACGACACCGAATGTTGTCAGCTCTATATGGCCTGCATGAATAGCCGCACCCAAAGCCAAAAAAAAGCCAAGCGGTTTTGCACTAACACCCATGGCTAACTCTGTTGTTTCAAGTTCTACTATTCTTAGCTCTTTCATCTCATCATCCCTGTTACTTCCAGGACTCTCGGTGGTGGTGGTCTACATAGCCATCATGATTAGCCTAACCAAATACTACAATCCAACCTTGGCTCAGTCTTCCTAAGGTCCTTCATTGGCTGTATTTTGGTAGTACTGTTCTTATTAGTTTAATAGCTGATACGACACCGAATGTTGTCAGCTCTATATGGCCTGCATGAATAGCCGCACCCAAAGCCAAAAAAAAGCCAAGCGGTTTTGCACTAACACCCATGGCTAACTCTGTTGTTTCAAGTTCTACTATTCTTAGCTCTTTCATCTCATAATCCCTGTTACTTCCAGGACTCTCGGTGGTGGTGGTCTACATGGCCATCATGATTAGCCTAACCAAATACTACAATCCAACCTTGGCTCAGTCTTCCTAAGGCCCTTCATTGGCTGTATTTTGGTAGTACTGTCATCCTTTTGAATAATAGATTACAGGAAAGGCATTGATTTTAGAATCCCAGAGATCATTTATATGACCCGTGAAATAAAAAAAAAAATTCATTAGATACCCGTTACACAATTATTTATCCTCAGGCCTTTTTAATACGAGGGTCCTGGAGCCTCAGACGAAACAACAGCATGAAAGAGGAGATATGTCATCCTTTTGAATAATAGATTACAGGAAAGGCATTGATTTTAGAAACCCACAGATCATTATTTGCAACCGTGAAATTAGAAAAAAACATTGATTAGACACCCGTGACACTTATTTATGCTCAGGCCTTTTTAATACGAGGGTCCCGGAGCCTCAACCGAAACAACAGCATGAAAGAGGAGATATGTCATCCTTTTGAATAAAAGATTACAGTAAAGGCATTGATTTTAGAAACCCACAGATCATTATTTGCAACCGTGAAATTAGAAAAAAACATTGATTACACACCCGTGACACTTATTTATGCTCAGGCCTTTTTAATACGAGGGTCCCGGAGCCTCAACCGAAACAACAGCATGAAAGAGGAGATATGTCATCCTTTTGAATAAAAGATTACAGTAAAGGCATTGATTTTAGAAACCCACAGATCATTATTTGCAACCGTGAAATTAGAAAAAAACATTGATTACACACCCATGACACTTATTTATGCTCAGGCCTTTTTAATACGAGGGTCCCGGAGCCTCAACCGAAACAACAGCATGAAAGAGGAGATATGTCATCCTTTTGAATAAAAGATTACAGTAAAGGCATTGATTTTAGAAACCCACAGATCATTATTTGCAACCGTGAAATTAGAAAAAAACATTGATTACACACCCGTGACACTTATTTATGCTCAGGCCTTTTTAATACGAGGGTCCCGGAGCCTGAACCGAAACAACAGCATGAAAGAGGAGATATGTCATCCTTTTGAATAAAAGATTACAGTAAAGGCATTGATTTTAGAAACCCACAGATCATTATTTGCAACCGTGAAATAGAAAAAATCATTGATTAGACACCCGTGACACTTATTTAAGCTCAGGCCTTTTTAATACGAGGGTCCCGGAGCCTCAACCGAAACAACAGCATGAAAGAGGAGATATGTCATCCTTTTGAATAAAAGATTACAGTAAAGGCATTGATTTTAGAAACCCACAGATCATTATTTGCAACCGGTAAATTAGAAAAAAAAATTGATTACACACCCGTGACACTTATTTATGCTCAGGCCTTTTTAATACGAGGGTCCCGGAGCCTCAACCGAAACAACAGCATGACAGAGGAGATATGTCATCCTTTTGAATAAAAGATTACAGTAAAGGCATTGATTTTAGAAACCCACAGATCATTATTTGCAACCGTGAAATTAGAAAAAAACATTGATTACACACCCGTGACACTTATTTATCCTCAGGCCTTTTTAATACGAGGGTCCCGGAGCCTCAACCGAAACAACAGCATGAAAGAGGAGATATGTCATCCTTTTGAATAAAAGATTACAGTAAAGGCATTGATTTTAGAAACCCACAGATCATTTATATGACCCGTGTAATAGAAAAAAACAATCATTAAACACCGGTTACACTTATTTATCCTCAGGCCTTGTTAATACGAGGGTCCCGGAGCCTCAACCGAAACAACAGCATGAAAGAGGAGATATGTCATCCTTTTGAATAAAAGATTACAGCAAAGGCATTGATTTTAGAAACCCACAGATCATTATTTGCAACCGTGAAATTAGAAAAAAACATTGATTACACACCCGTGACACTTATTTATGCTCAGGCCTTTTTAATAAGAGAGTCCCGGAGCCTCAACCGAAACAACAGCATGAAAGAGGAGATATGTCATCCTTTTGAATAAAAGATTACAGTAAAGGCATTGATTTTAGAAACCCACAGATCATTATTTGCAACCGTGAAATTAGAAAAAAAAATTGATTACACACCCGTGACACTTATTTATGCTCAGGCCTTTTTAATACGATGGTCCCGGAGCCTCAACCGAAACAACAGCATGAAAGAGGAGATCTGTCATCCTTTTGAATAAAAGATTACAGTAAAGGCATTGATTTTAGAAACCCACAGATCATTATTTGCAACCGTGAAATTAGAAAAAACCATTGATTACACACCCGTGACACTTATTTATCCTCAGGCCTTTTTAATACGAGGGTCCCGGAGCCTGAACCGAAACAACAGCACGAAAGAGGAGATATGTCATCCTTTTGAATAAAAGATTACAGGAAAGGCATTGATTTTAGAAACCCACAGATCATGATTTGCAACCGGTAAATTAGAAAAAATCATTGATTAGACACCCGTGACACTTATTTATGCTCAGGCCTTTTTAATACGAGGGTCTCGGAGCCTCAACCGAAACAACAGCATGAAAGAGGAGATATGTCTTCCTTTTGAATAAAAGATTACAGTAAAGTCATTGATTTTAGAAACCCACAGATCATTATTTGCAACCGTGAAATTAGAAAAAAACATTGATTACACACCCGTGACACTTATTTATGCTCAGGCCTTTTTAATACGAGGGTCCCGGAGCCTCAACTGAAACAACAGCATGAAAGAGGAGATATGTCATCCTTTTGAATAAAAGATTATAGTAAAGGCATTGATTTTAGAAACCCACAGATCATTATTTGCAACCGTGAAATAGAAAAAAACATTGATTACACACCCGTGACACTTATTTATCCTCAGGCCTTTTTAATACGAGGGTCCCGGAGCCTGAACCGAAACAACAGCATGAAAGAGGAGATATGTCATCCTTTTGAATAAAAGATTACAGGAAAGGCATTGATTTTAGAAACTCACAGATCATGATTTGCAACCGGTAAATTAGAAAAAATCATTGATTAGACACCCGTGACACTTATTTATGCTCAGGCCTTTTTAATACGAGGGTCTCGGAGCCTCAACCGAAACAACAGCATGAAAGAGGAGATATGTCATCCTTTTGAATAAAAGATTACTGTAAAGGCATTGATTTTTGAAACCCACAGATCATTATTTGCAACCGTGAAATTAGAAAAAAAAATTGATTACACACCCGTGACACTTATTTATGCTCAGGCCTTTTTAATACGAGGGTCCCGGAGCCGCAACTGAAACAACAGCATGAAAGAGGACATATGTCAATCTTTTTAAATTATAGATTACAGGAAAGGCATTGATTTTAGAAACACTGAGATAATTACTTGCAACCGGGAAATAAAAAAAAACATTGAACAGACACCCAGTACACTTTATTATCCATAGGCCTTTTCAGCAGAGGCTCCAGGACCCTCAACAAAAACAAGAGCAGGGAGCTGGGCATAGGAGTACAATGGAGTGTGACAATAATAATCTGAAGGTGAAGATTGCATAGCTGTGGCATTTTAATTTTGTTATCGTGGGAACTTAGTACTTGCAATGACCTTGCTCTGGTGAATCCATATCGCAAATGTGTTATTTAAGGCACTGTTTGTCTATTTTTTTGAATATCAGCATTTGGTAAATGAAGCTCAACTTAAGGCTGGTGAGAAACGACCTTTCTTCTGGCTGTTTGCAAATGTTGTGGCTCTGGACAAACATGTGAATAAGGGGCCATCAGCCATATTCTGCACGCAATCCCTTTGATGATTGACGATAAACATGTGTCACCTGCAAGCAGAGCTCGTTACTTCTGTCTAAATCATCTTCCTGGTATGGACAGGCCACTGTTTCCCACAGCAAGTACGAATTTTGAAATACAAGATTGTCTTGAGTATGGTAGGAAACCAAAGTTTATTTAATTCTGTACTATCTATCACCACAAAAAATGAACTTCTTGAAGCAACAAAAATGCCAGCAATTTCATGTGCTTATGGATGACAAGGACGTCATGTCCTGTGGTGCACAGAGATGGAGACGATTTTTGCCCTCCCTGTACACTACCCAGATGTCTCAAACATCACCAGAAACACAATACAGCCACTCTTGTGAAGTTCCTGGAGTGTTCCGGTAGCCATCTCTTTGCGCTCCTAAAGGAATACTTTATCAGTGTTTTTGTATACATCCGACAACAGCTTCAGAGACTGTGGTGACGCACATGTTATTTATTTTTTTTTAATTTTTTTTCCTTTTATTAGAAATTATTGAACAAACATAAAAAGAAAAACATATCATACTGTACATCAGTACAAAAGAATGAATACATAACATATAACACAGTAACCAAGAAAAAAAATATCTTGGATAACATCAAATCAAATCCACTCGGGTCAAGGTTATTAGACCCACCATTCAAAAGTAAAGTCCGTGTGGATGGTTGTTAACCATAACATTAGACAGAAGAACTCAGGCTAGAAGACAATCCCCTCCATCATGAGGATTACCAGCAAAGACATATACATTTTAATAGTAATATAACATAAAGTGTAGCTTGCTTATATTTTGCTAAACATGTCATATTATTCATCATATGGAGACATTCTATCACTAAATCTATTATTTTATTAAAAAAAAGAAATTCCTAACTCACGGGCAATGTGAAATTCAAGCAAGAAACATATTTTGGTTACTTAGTCATAATCTTTCACCACTATCGTTTATTCAATAAGACCTTATTATCTTGAAACGGAACAAAACATATGAAATGATAAAGAAGGAAAGGAGAGAAAAAAAAAAAAAAAAAAAGAACAGAAATTCACTCTCTCTCCCCCCGCCCACGTCACCCCACCCGACCCACCTCTGCATCGTCTGTACTTTGCCTGCCATATTAATCCAATCTAGGCAGTATCATCTAAGAGTTGTTTATTAGCAATAGTTAACTCCATAGACACTGACCCCCGAAGGGGGGAAATCAGTTGTAATTGTATTTCCTTCGGAAAGCTGGCAATTACGTTCCACCATTTTAATATAAAACGATTGACTTGTGTTTCTGAGTTTATTGATGTGTCCATTTGCTCCATAATCATTACATTTTTCAGTTTTTGAATAAATTCTGTTAAGGTTGGGGCTTTACTAGATTTCCAATATTTTAATATGAGTAATCTAGCGACCATTATTGCTGAGTTTAATTGACATATATGCTTATGTGTGCCAATTTTATATCCATTTATAAAGAACATTATATGTTCCAATTTGAATTGAAAGTGTATATGGTTTATTCTATTTAGCCAGTCATTAATCTTATACCAAAACTTCTTGATTTTTGGACAGTTCCAAAAACAATGGCTCAAGTCAGCATTAAAGGCTTTACATTTGTAGCATAAGGCCACAGAGTGATCCCATTTTGCTTTCTTACTAGGAGTAATATATGTTCTATTTATTAATTTAGTATGAGACTCCCGCCATGAGGTGGATAAAGTTGCTGTGTCAGCAAGTGTGAAACTTTTATATATAATTTCTGGTGCTACCTGCCACTTATTAGCAATGTGCTCCATGTTTTCCTTCCCCAATTCTGTCATAATTGATTTATATAACGAGGTTACATTGTATTTCCCTAATTTAAAAAGGTTAATAGGGATCTGAAGGATATTCCATGCACAATCATCTGAGGAATCAGATGGGAATTCCTTTAAGAAATGTCGAACTTGAAAATAGGGGAAAAAGTCCTTTTTTGAAATAGCGTATTCAGTAGCTAGTTCCTGTAATGATCTACATGCCCCTGAGCCCCTTTCTCTTAACTGAACCATATATATAAGACCCTGTTGAGCCCAGGAATTGAAAATACGGGAGTTCAATGCTGCAGGAAAATTAGGGTTACCCGTTATGGTTAGATATTTGGAAAATTTATAATTAATATGAATTTTTTTAAGAAGTTTCTGCCAGGCCCTGATTACGCAATGGATGTTTAATAACGATTTAATTTTAGTTGGACATTTATTCATGTTACAATGCAATAAAGCTTTTAAGGAGTAGGGTCTGGTCAGTGTTGTTTCCAGCATCTGGTCCACAATGTATTCTGCATTTGTCAACCATTCAATTGCAATTTTAGAGATGCATACTAAATTATAGATCTCAATATCTGGGAGGCTTAGTCCCCCATATTGTCTAGGCAAAACAAGTCTAGATAATCCGATAATCCTCCTTTTATCCCCCCAAATAAAATGTGCAAATAACTGGTTAAGTAGTTTTATATCTTTTTGTTTTATAATAACTGGGAGATTTTGCATTAAGTAGAGAAGTTTAGGGAAGATCACCATCTTAATTATGTTAATTTTGCCAGACAAAGTTAGATAAAATTTCGACCAGCTGTCTAGATCCTGCTTGATTTTGGCAATAATGGGTAGGTAGTTAAGTTCATACCATTCGTTATAGTTTTTGGAGAGTTTAATCCCCAGGTAAACAAAGTTAAATTTAGCTTCTTTAAACTGATGTTGCAGGTAGGATTCTTTATTTTTAAATAACCAAAAAATTTCTGATTTGTGAGTATTAACTTGTATTGACCAGGACGGATGAGGTTGAAGATTTATAAGTTGCTCGAATAAATTCTAAAAACGCTCCCTCGACTCCAAATCTTGGGAGGACTGAAAACAGATGATCCCAAGAGATGGAGTCGAAGGCCTTTTCAGCATCGATTAATATTAGGGCAGAATCCGATGTTGGGTTTTTATGCAGGCAGGACTGATTTAGAATTAATTGTTAATTAATTAATTTCCGTAGGTTCCGTGTAGCAATTCTACCTGGCATAAACTCCACCTGATCCTTGTGTATCAATGCCCGATAAAAGATTTTAGGCGATCAGCTATGATACTCATCAAAATCTTGTAATCGCGGGGGGGGCGGAGCCTGCACTCATTGCGGCAAGACACGTCTCAGTGAAGCTCTCTGGGCCTGAATCTCTTTTTACAAGCTAATTATAGCAAAACTTCGATATTTGCTGGCCTGAAACAGAAATTTGTTAAAGAGAACTGATGTGCACTGGGAGTGGATGTTTTGACGGACCTTTAGCCTATGTTCCTTGAGTCAGCTACACTTCAGGCCTATTTTCAGGACAGGAGGCCATTCTTGTAGCTACGCAGCATCGTGTGGATCAGGAGTGGACCCTGTATAGGTCTTGGAGAGTAGGTCTGGGGCTGCCGAGATATTACCCCCCCCGAACCCCGGGGTTACGATATCCTCTGGTAGGATAATAAATGCACACTTTTTGTGCCCATACTAAGAAAAGAAAAAGGTGAAACCATCTCATTGTATGAAACTGGAATCCTGATCTGATCAACCCTTAGACATGGCGGAGGCAGAAGCAACTATACGGGAAATCAGCAAGCTCCTTCAATTTCACCAGATGGCCTTTACTGAAGCGCTCCATGAAGCCTGTGACTCAATCCGAGAAGTCATCTATAGGGGACATAGCAGCGGAGCATTAGATAGGAAGCTATATATGAGGGGTGAGTTATTGAGGCCCCGACACATGTCTTCTATTGCCCCTCGCCACTACGACGTGACAGCAGACTCCTGTGCAGATTTTCAAACTGCGGGCGCACCTATGACTGTCTCTGATCACTTAAAGCAGCCCGGTGGCTATATACCAGATTTGGAGACCCAGATTATAGAAGCTGAACACGATCCTAAAATTCCTTACCTTATTGAATCCACGCTACATATTGTGGCAAGAGGAGAGAGGAAACTGCCACGGGTCTCACAGCTAGCTCCCAGGTTGAATATGGCCGGAGCTAAAGACATCAGCCCTATGACTCTGCATCCTCGCAGTCTAACAGACTATAGGAGCCCCGCTAGAAAGTCTCTTCGAGAAGCAACTATGACCTTGGGTGAGGAAGAACCCTCTGTTGCTTGCGCTGAGGCTGAATTCTCTCGCGCCATGGAGGTGGAGGCGCTACCAGGCAGACCGGAGGAGATTGCCTCTCCAGGGGACACACAAGCGGTAACGGAACTTCTCCCTAAGACACAGCAATACCCCCTGCCTGGGAAACTCGCACTGACATTAGTCCTGCAGCAGCACCAGGTAAATTATTTCCTCTGGCCCCTGAATCTGAATCTGCTCTATACCGGAGGCACAATAGCTGAGGATTTTCCCTCACTTTCCCTCATATCTGTATGGCATTCCCCCACTTTGAAGGTGGTGAAGCTGGGTGGCGGAACATCAGCTGGTAAATCTGGAATAGGCTAATCTGCCCCCATCCTGGTATGACAAAACTGTTGATACTGACACTGAAGAACAGTGACACTACTAATTTAGACTCTTTGTTATATTATTATGGACAGTTGTGGTGGTTGCTGTTGTCCCTTATATTCTCTTTCACGCTAATTTGTCACCATTCTTGAATTGCAAAACTGTTGATGTTGACACTGAAGAACAGCAACATTATTCATTCAGACTCTATACTATATTATTATAGTCAGTTATGGTGGTTGCTGTTGTCCATATGCTCTCGTTTGGATGCTGGTTATTACTGTTTAGAATTATTGCTGTTTTTTTTTTTAATATTTATATATGTTTAGGTATTTATTACACCAGGTTCCATGACCAAGGGGAGGTGTGTTACTACTATCATCCACATTACATTTACATTTCTCTGTACATATCATGAAGTGCTGAATAGGCAACCTATGGCCATATTTTTCCATTTACTTTAGCCTCATATGCCCATAATATCACGCCCCAGGTGCATTCATGTATCCAGCATGGATTGTAAATTGACATCACTTTAATTTACCAGAGAGTTAATGATCATCCTCTAGTGGAAAGATCTAGATCTCCTATATGATATACTCTAGCTTTAAGGATGGTAGAGAAGTTTTACCTCTTGTAGAATTTTGACCTCCTGCCCTACACAATTCACTATGCTGTCTTAGGTTTATAGGTTTATAGCATATTATATAGGTTTATAGCATATTATATCCCTGCTATATAGTAGATTCACCTATTCTAGTATCTTCTTTCAAATAATCCAATAAGCTAAATGGAGAGCTCAGAATTTTGCATTCAGAGGTAGTCTTGCACCACAGAACTATAGCCACTATTACATTAACTGCTACATTTCACTATTAGGAGACTGGGAAGTCTACAGGCATCAATTTTTAATAAGATATGCCTTACTGGGCTTATATTATATGCTCTACTAAGACTTCATAATTATGCGGACAGTGGTTTATGTAATGGCATATATGCTATATTGAGTTCTATTATATTTGGAGGAATGCCTAATATATTTCCAACTCTGAATTTTGTAGGGCACGCACTAAATCTATATAGCTATTTATAATTTTACTCCCTTAGACTCAGAAAACAGCATTTGTTCTCTAGGATGGGTTGGTTTCACTGATTAACATATATTAACAATGGAGGAGCAATCATCCTTACTATAAAATTGAAAATATGAGGTTTATCTTTAGTAATATTTACATAACTGTGAAACAACAGATTTGATTTTACAACATGATTCCTATGTTTCTTTTCTGTTTATGTATGTGATTTTCGTTTTGCAATATGCTTGTTGTTGTACATTCTTAACCTCAATAAAAATTTATAAACAAAAAAAAAAAATCAAAAAAAAAAAAAAAAAATCTTGTAATCGCAATTAAGGAGCGATATCGGTCTATATGAAGATATCTGCTCTTTGTCCTTGCCTTTTTTTAAGGATAAGGACTATTTGTGATGCGGCAAAATATCTAGAGCATATTTTTTTGTCCAAAGTTTGGACAATGTCGTCTGACAATATTGTATATAATTCTATAGGGAGCTGATCAGGCCCAGCGGCTTTATTAGATGTTGCATTTTTTATTGCATTTAATACTTCTTTAGAAGTAATTGGGGCATTCAGTATTTCTCTTTGGTCTGACAGTATTTTGGGTGTTTTAATCTTGTGCCAAAAGTTATTTTTAATCAGTGTGTCTATTTTCTCTTCCGAATAAAGGTCTTGAAAATAATTTGTAACTACGCTGGCGATATCCTCACTTTTGACAATTCTACCGGATGTAGACTTAAGAGCTTCAATCATGGATTTCTTTTCTTTAGATTTGGTTAAGTTAGCCAGAAATTTCCCTGCTTTCCCTCCATGTCTGTAATAAAAAAACCTGGATCTAAGTGTTTCTTGAGCACTTTTTTGCGCAAGAAAGATTTCTCTTTCTTTTTTAGCCACTTGATACAGCTCCCAACATTTTCTTGATGGGTCACTAATATATGTATTGTAAGCGTTGCGAAGCTGATTAGCAAGTTGATTATCCCGCTTTATACTTTTCCTTTTTTGGATAATTAAATAGGCTTTAATCTCACCCCTAATTACGGCCTTAAATGATTCCCACAATGTTTCAGTGTGTATGTTCGGGGAGGCATTTATATCAAAAAACTCTTTCCATTTAATTTTCAGCCATGCTTTAAATTTAACATTGTCTGCCAGATATCTTGGGAAAAAAAGTCTATTATTGGAAGGAAGTTGGGTCTGCTTTAATATAATAGATAGAGTTAGGATCGCATGATCCGATATAACTATTTCCTTTATATCTGTAGTCATGTCTAGGCTTAACATATTTTCAGAGACAAAGAAATAGTCTATTCTGGACATTGTTTGATGAGATTTGGACTCACATGAAAAATGTCTTATGTCTGGATTATGGATACGCCAAATATCCTTGATATGAAGTAATCTAATAAAGTTTTTAAGAATTTTAGACTCCTGTTTGCTGTTTTTATTTAATGAAGGTTTAAGCCTGTCTAAAGTCGGATACGCAGCTAAATTAAAGTCGCCTGCGATAATTAAATTTTTTGAATAAAGATGCAGCAGTTTCCTCTGAAGATTATCCCAGAAATTTTCATCCGGGTTATTAGGAGCATAGATATTGCAAAAATTAAACAACATGCCTTGTATCATTACTTGCATAATAAGGAATCTTTCATCTGGGTCTAATTCGGAACTTAGGATATTGTATTGCAATTTTTTATTAAATAGGATTGCCACACCCTTTTTCCTACATTTACATGGAGTACCTACTACTGCACCTATCCAGCCTGTTTTAAGTTTAGTGAGTTCTGTTTCTTGTAAATGTGTCTCCTGAAGGAACACTATGTCTGGCTTGTATCTATTTAGGTGAGAGATTATTTTTTTTCGTTTTTGAGGTGAAGTGATACCGCCGACATTCCATGTTGCTAGATTAAGTTTAGGATTCATTAAGGTCGGAGTTTAGAGTATATAAAAAATGAATAAATACTAAGTTTCTTTTCCCTGATTTTCCTCCTCTTGAAGGGGGGAATGGGAGGGGAGAGCCCAGGGGTTAGACAATATAGAGATGGGTGACAGCAGAAAAGAGCGTATTATAGAGGGGGGGGGGGGGGAGAGAGGGGAGGGAAAGAGAGAGGGGGAAAAAAAAAAAAAGAACACACATATAAAGGAAGAAAGCACATCTGGAATACTCATATGATTTATGGATCATGAATGGCCATTTTAAATTTATTAAAACATAAGATAAAAAAAGAAAACAAGCTTAACTAGCTTCATATTGATATCAATCATACTTAGGTTTCTTTTTAAAAAGGAAAGGAAATTTACTCCTCTTCTTATTAGCATATTTCATATAAAAAATACTTTCATTCTTTTTTCCTTTCTCTTTTTTTTTTCTTTCTTTTTTTGCCCCCTTGGCTTAGGGATGACATATTTTAATCAGGAAAGTGTGAGCCCCCTTTTTTTTGCAAAGTCCCTGACTTCACCTAGAGAACTCAGCAATATAGATTCATTGTCATCAAATATTTTTATTTTGGCGGGGTAGATGACTGTGGCTTTGATGCCATTAGCGATCAATTTAGTACAAAGAGGGGACATTTCTTTGCGTTTTTGTATGGTTTCTGATGAGAAATCTTGAAAAATTAAAATTGGTTTCTCATCTATTGAAAAGGGGATCTTTTTTCTGTAATGCTGTAAAATGCTGAGTTTGTTCTGGTAATTCAGGAACTTTGCGATTACTGGTCTATTTTTAAGTGTACCATCAGAAAAAGTTTTGGGTGTTCCAATACGATGCGCCCTCTCGACTGCGAGGGGGAGTAGACTAGGGTCCATACCAAGTTCCTGTGGTAATCTATTTGATATAAATTCAAGAAGATCCTGGTATGCGCTAGATTCAGGAACGCCAATAACCCTGATATTATTACGTCTAGCGCGATCTTCGATCTCGTTCAATTTATACTGAATATTAGTTAGTTGTGTTGCTTGATCTTGTATAATTGTTGCTTGATGATTATTGGTATCTTCTAAATCTGAAATACGCTGTTCAGCCTCATTTAATCTATGTGTGAAATGTTTGAATTCGCTAGCGAGATTAGATATATCAAGCTTCAACTGATCAAATTGTGGAATCATGAGATCAGAAATTTGTTTAACAATATCTTGTGATTCTGTTGCTATCATATCCGCTGTATTAGTATTATGAGGTAGGTTTGTTGAATTATCAACACTAGTTCTGGCCCTTCTACCTCTTATCTTGGGCGGCATGTTGGGGGAATGTGTTTTGAGATTGGTCATGAATTTGTCCATGAAAAAGTGGGTGCAAAAAGTGACAGCAGTAAACAGCTAAATATTGAGTTGTTTGTTATGACGTTTACCTGTGTAAACGAAAGAGGGCTGCAGCGCCCGTTTAATCTTATGCAAATATGGTCAGTGGACCAGAGTAAGGAAGAAAATGTGTATATTTAGAGTGAGTCTAAGGGGTAAGTAAAGACAACCCCTGGTGAGAGAGAAAGGGATCTCTAGAGTGAAGTGCAAAAAAAAAAAAAAAAAAAAAAAGAGAAACTTTGTGTGATTATTTTTAGTGATCGTGAATCATATAATGGACAAATCTCTTTTTTTTTTCTTTTCCCCCTACCTTTCTTTTCTTGCCCTTTTCCTTGCTGTCCCCCTACCCCTTCCCTTCCTTTCCCTATTCCTTTCCTTCCTTTTTTTTTTCCTTTCGTTTCTTTTTCTTTTTTTTTTCTTTTCCTTCCCTCCCCCTTTTCCTTTGGAAGGGCAGTAAAAAAGAAAAGAAAAAGGAGGTTCAGGGAAATGGGTATAGCGACAAATATCAAGTATACTTTTTGAGATTCGGCATATCAGAGATTCAAGAAGAATGTAATTAGCTTAATGTATTGCACTAAAGAAAGAGATAAAATAATTCAACAACGCTCTATCACAGATAATCAGGATATATTAGAACAGAATTATCCCCTATGCATATATTATTGCAGGTGTAGTAGACTGTTGAACAGAGCCACGCAATAAAAAATAGTACAAAAAAAAAGTACAAAAAAAATGGTGCAAAGACAAATATGCTTATAACAGCAATTAACTCAGTTCAGAGAAGCGTCAGACCCTTATTGGTGCATAGTCATACAAAATTCAAATTCTCTTTGTCCAGTTAAGCTGAAAATTTTCCCATAAATAGGAACGGTCTTACCAAAAAAAGCTTGGAGGTTGTAGAGACTTGTAGAGACTGCAACAGGGTTTAACAGGCTTTCCCCAGATATGTAGAGACCAGATTCTAGGTACCCTCAATATATTGCTGCTCAGAAAAAGTGTGGGTACAAACGATGGGGGCTCTTCTTTGTAGCTCTTTAGGGTTAGACTGAAAGCCCTTTGGAGATGACTTCAGTAGCTCTGGCCGGCTCACAGTGGATATGAATCTCCCAGGTTATGGTGTGACGGTCCTCTGTGCTCCCACCGACACACAACGAGTGCCTCCCTCTGAATCCTTAAAGCGGCAAGAATGGCAATTATGTTTCAGGTTTCACACCTCTATGTGGCCGCGGGCAGCGGGCTGTGCAGGCAGCGGGCTGTACACTCTCCGGCAGAAAGTGCCTGTCACCGGCCACAGCAACAGTCTCCTTCACCTCCAATGCGGTGTTTGATGGGGCGGTTTAGATGCAGAAGATGACGCCCTGTCGGCTCCCCAAAAACCCGGCACTCGTCGTCTATCACATAGTTTCCAGACCAGGCTGGTCAATAGCGACTTATCAGGTGCGGGTGTGTGCGGGTATGTAGGGCCGCTGCAGGCAGGTATGTAGAGCTCCCTTGGGTGCTTAAGATAGGGTAAGAGGGAGTCTGAGTATGAGTATTATCCAGATGGGCCTGGGGTAGGGCCAAGCAACACCTCTGAAAGGACCGGGTATCACACCACACTCCCCGGTATGTCAAGGTGGGTGTGTATGCAGGCTGCAGCAAGTGCGGTAATCCGGTAGCCGGCTGAGTAGCAAAACAGAGCGGCTCCTAGGAAATGCCTGCAGAGTTTTTTTAGTTTAGCGGGGATAGCTCTTTCCCAGCAGAGCAACGGCGTGGCGCCTCCATGCCTCCATGCCTCCTCCCCTTCCGGTCTAAGATTTGTGGGTTGGGGAGCCTATAGCTGTTGCGGTAGGACGTGTGTTTGAGGAGCTCCAGGTCTTACAAGTTACTTTGGAGTTAGTTTTCAACCTTAATTTAATTTTCTTTTTCGGATTCATAGTCACACTTTCTGGGGTTATCCAAGAGGAGCCTGGTAAAAGCACTAGTAGTCACCCCTTATATCAACGGGTACCGAGACCTGTTTTTTGCCTTTCCAATATTGCGCCGTACCCCAAACTAATCCTGAATGAAAAAAAAAAATTTGGACTAGTGACGCACATTTTATGCACGCTGTGGCAATTGCAATTTGCAATAAAAATAATCTGCTAACAACAACCACTACCTACGACCACACCTGACTCCTGAAGTCATGCTTCAGTTATTAAGTCAAGTTAAATAAAAAAAAAAAATGTTATGCTCAGCAGAGGCTCCAGGACCCTCGACAAAACCAGCAGCAGGAAAGAGGACATATGGCATCCTTTTGAAAAAATGATTATAGGAAAGGCATTGATTTCAGAAACACAGAGATCATTAGTTGCAAACGGTAAATAGAAAAAAACATTGATTAGACACCCAGTACACTTATTTTTCATTAGGCCTTTTTAATAAGATTAAGAGGCTCCCGGAGCCTCAACAGAAACAACAGCATTAAAAAGTACATATGGCATCCTTGTGAATAATAGATTACAGGAAAGGCATTGATTTTAGAAACCCGTGGATAATTTTTTGCAACCATGAAATCTAAAAAAACATAGATTAGACACCCAGTATACTTCTTTATCCTTAGGCCTTTTAAGCATAGGCTCCCGGACCCTCAACAAAACCAGCAGCAGGAAAGAGGACATATGGCATACTTTTGTAAATTAGATTACAGGAAAGGCATTGATTTTAGAAACACAGAGATCATTTATATGACCCGTGAAATAGAAAAAAAATTATTGGACACCCAGTACACTTCTTTATCCTTAGTCCTTTTTAATACGAGGGTCCCGGAGCCTCAACAGAAACAACAGCGTGAAAGAGGACATATGTCATCCTTTTGAATAATAGATTGCAGGAAAGGCATTGATTTTAGAATCCCACAGATCATTTATATGACCCGTGAAATAGAAAAAAACATTGATTAGACACCCAGTACACTTATTTATCCATAGGCCTTTTTAGCAGAGGCTCCAGGACCCTCAACAAAAACAAGAGCAGGGAGGTGGGCATAGGAGTACAATGGAGTGTGACAATAATAATGTGAAGGGGAAGATTGCGGAGTTGTGTCATTTTAATTTTGTTATTGTGGGAAATACTTGCAATGACCTTGCTCTGGTGAATCCATATTGCAAATGTGTTTTTTAAGGCACTGTTTGTCTATTTTTTGAATATCAGCATTTGGTAATTGAAGCTCAACTTAAGGCTGGTGAGAACCGACCTCTCTTCTGGCTGTTTGCAAATGTTGTTGCTCTGGACAAACATCTGAATAAGGGGCCATCAGCCATATTCTGCACGCAACCCCTTTGATGATTGACGATAAACATGTGTCACCTGCAATCAGTGCCCGTTACTTCTGTCTAAATCATCTTCCTGCTATGGACAGCCCACTGTTTCCCACAGCAAGTCCGAAGCTTGAACTACAAGATTGTCTTGAGTATGGTAGGAAACCAAAGTTTATTTAATTCTGTACTATCACCACAAAAACTGAACTTCTTGAAGCAACGAAAATGCCAGCAATTTCATGTGCTTATGGATGACAAGGACGTCCTGTCCTGTGGTGCACAGAGATGGAGAGGATTTTGCCCTCCCTGTACACTACCCAGATGTCTACAACATCACCAGAAACACAAGACAGCCACTTTTGTGAAGTTCCTGGAGTGTTCCGGTAGCCATCTCTTTGCGCCCCAAAAGGAATTCTTTATTGTTGTTTTTGTATACATCCGACAATAGATTCGGAGAATGTGGTGACGCACATGTTAGTTACTGTTGTTCCAGCTGTGGCAATATCAATTGGCATTAAAAAGGTAAGATTTGGGTGGGCGGAGCCTATACCTGTTGCGGTAGGACGTGTGTTTGAGGAGCTCCAGGTCTTACAATTTACTTAGGAGTAATTTTTCAACCTTAATTTAATTTTCATTTTGGGATTCATACTCACACTTTCTGGGGCTATCCAAGAGGAGCCTGGTAAAAGCACTAGTAGTCACCCCTTATATCAACGGGTACCGAGACCTGTTTTTTGCCTTTCCAATATTGCGCCGTACCCCAAACTAATCCTGAATGAAAAAAAAAAATTAAAATTTGGACTAGTGACGAACATTTTATGCACGCTGTGGCAATTGCAATTTGCAATAAAAATAATCTGCTAACAACAACCACTACCTACGACCACACCTGACTCCTGAAGTCATGCTTCAGTTATTAAGTCAAGTTAAATTAATTTTTTTTTTCTTTATTATGCGCAGCAGAGGCTCCAGGACCGTCAACAAAACCAGCAGCAGGAAAGAGGACATATGGCATCCTTTTGAAAAAATGATTATAGGAAAGGCATTGATTTTAGAAACACAGAGATCATTAGTTGCAACCGTGAAATCACAAAAAACTTTGATTATACACCAAGTACACTTATTTATCCTTAGGCCTTTTTAGCAGAGGCTCCAGGACCCTCCACAAAACCAGCAGCATGAAAGAGGACATATGGCATCCTTTAGAAAATTAGATTAAAGGAAAGGCATTGATTTTAGAAACACAGAGATCATTAGTTGCAACCGTGAAATCACAAAAAACTTTGATTATACACCAAGTACACTTATTTATCCTTAGGCCTTTTTAGCAGAGGCTCCAGGACCCTCCACAAAACCAGCAGCATGAAAGAGGACATATGGCATCCTTTAGAAAATTAGATTACAGGAAAGGCATTGATTTTAGAAACACAGAGATCATTAGTTGCAACCGTGAAATCACAAAAAACTTCGATTATACACCAAGTACACTTATTTATCCTTAGGCCTTTTTAGCATAGGCTCCAGGACCCTCCACAAAACCAGCAGCATGAAAGAGGACATATGGCATCCTTTAGAAAATTAGATTACAGGAAAGGCATTGATTTTAGAAACACAGATCATTAGTTGCAACCGTGAAATCTAAAAAAACATAGATTATACACCCAGTACACTTCTTTATCCTTAGGCCTTTTTAGAAGAGTGTCCCGGAGCCTCAACAGAAAGAACAGCATGAAAGAGGACATATGGCATCCTTTTGAAAAATAGATTACAGGAAAGGCATTGATTTTAGAAAGACAGAAAAAATTTGTTACAAACGGGAAATCTAAAAAAACATTGAATAGACACCCAGTACACTTCTTTATCCTTCGGCCTTTTTAGCAGAGGCTCCAGGACACTCAACAAAACCAGCAGTAGGAAAGAGGACATATGGCATCCTTTGTGAAAAAAAGATTATAGGAAAGGCATTGATTTTAGAAACCCGGGGATAATTTGTTGCAATCGTGAATTTGAATCAAAAAAATGATTGGATGGACACCCAGTACAATTCTTTCTCCCTAGACCTTTTTATAAGAGGGTCCAGGACCCTCAAACAAAACACCAGCAGGAAAGGGGACATATGGCATACTTTTGAACAATAGAGTAAGAGTACAGGAAAGGCATTGATTTTAGAAACCCATAGATAATTTTTTGCAAATGTAAATTTGAATAAAAAAAATGATTCTATGGACACCCAGTACACCTCTTTCTCCTTAGGCCTTTTTATAAGAGGGTCCTGGACCCTCGAAAAAAACACCAGCAGGAAAGAGGACATATGGCATACTTTTGAAAATTAGATTACAGGAAAGGCATTGATTTTAGAAACACAGAGATCAGTTATATGACCCGGGAAATAGAAAAAAAACATTGATTGGACACCCAGTACACTTCTTTATCCTTAGTCCTTTTTATAAGAGTGTCCCGGAGCCTCAACAGAAAGAACAGCATGAAATAGGACATATGGCATCCTTTTGAAAAATAGATTACAGGAAAGGCATTGATTTTTGAAAGATAGAAAAAATTTGTTACAACCGGGAAATCTAAAAAAACATTGAATAGACACCCATTACACTTCTTTATCCTTAGGCCTTTTTAGCAGAGGCTCCAGGACACTCAACAAAACCAGCAGTAGGAAAGAGGACTTATGGCATCCTTTGTGAAAAAAAGATTATAGGAAAGGCATTGATTTTAGAAACCGGGGGATAATTTGTTGCAACCGTGAATTTTAATTAAAAAAAATGATTGGATGGACACCCAGTACAATTCTTTATCCATAAGGCCTTTTTATAAGAGGGTCCAGGACCCTCAAACAAAAAACCAGCAGGAAAGAGGACATATGGCATACTTTTGAACAATAGAGTACAGGAAAGGCATAGATTTTAGAAACCCATAGAATTTTTTTTTTAAATGGAAATTTGAATAAAAAAATGATTCGATGGACAGCCAGTACACGTCTTTCTCCTTAGGCCTTTTTATAAGAGGGTCCTGGACCCTCAAAAAAAACACCAGCAGGAAAGAGGACGTATGGCATCCTTTTGAACAATAGAGTACAGGTACAGCATTGATTTTACAAACCCAGAGATCATTTTGGTCAATTGTTAAATAGAAAAATAAAAATGAGTGGCCAACCAGTACACCTCTTTCTCCTTAGGCCTTTTTATAAGAGGGTCCTGGACCCTCAAAAAAAACACCAGCAGGAAAGAGGACGTATGGCATCCTTTTGAACAATAGAGTACAGGTACGGCATTGATTTTACAAAACCAGAGATAATTTTGGTCAAATGAGAAATAGAAAATAAAAATGAGTGGACACCCAGTACACCTCTTTCACCTTAGGCCTTTTTATAAGAGTGTCCAGGACCCTCAAACAAAATACCAGCAGGAAAGAGAACATATGGCATACTTTGGAACAATAGAGTACTGGTACGGCATTGATTTGTGAAACCCACAGATAATTGTTTGTAAAAGTGAAATAGCACCAAAAACCATGCTTGGACTCCCACTCCGGTCGTTCTCCTTCAGCTTTTTTATAAGAGGGTTCAGCACCCTCAACAGAAACAACTGCAGGAAACACCACCACATATGCCATCCTTTTGCACAAGCGAGTACAGGTATGGCATCCATTTTAGAAACCCAAAGATAATTGAGAGGAACCAGGAACATTTTTCTAAAAACTGGATGGGGCACCCATTACTACAGGTCGTTCTCCTTCAGCCTTTTTATATCATGGGCACGACCCGCAACAGGCA
Source organism: Bombina bombina (assembly GCF_027579735.1). Classification (NCBI taxonomy): domain Eukaryota; kingdom Metazoa; phylum Chordata; class Amphibia; order Anura; family Bombinatoridae; genus Bombina; species Bombina bombina. The sequence goes on along the minus strand of NC_069499.1, from coordinate 1,420,871,872 downwards.
CAACAGCATGAAACACAACATATGCCACCCTTTTGCACAATAGAGTACAGGTATGGCATAGATGGAACACGGAGATAATTTAGAGCAACCAAGAGATGGATAAAGATGCTTGGTCGGTCCTACTCTTTCAAATTTGTTGCATTTTGCGTTCAATTGAATGGTCCACCGGATATGAGTGGTGTGTAAAGTTGTACAATTTGTAACAGTTTAATCACTAGTGTTATGTGCCTTATTTTTTTTATTTGAGTTTTGTACCCACAGAGATGCAGCAGAGGTCAGAAAAATTAGGAATGTACAAATGACTGAAAAATTGGGGTATTGTTGTAGCAACTGCTGTAGCAGCGGCCAGAATAATCGATGTTTGTAAAACATTTATAAAGTGCCCTAAAAGCTTGTGGCTTGAACACTAGTTGTTGGCGGATAAGTCAAGCAAGTCCTCCGTCTTTATAACCAAAAAAAAAAGGCCAGCCTGTGTACCAGTTGTAGCCCAAGCCAGCTCATATCATCATCAGAAGTTTTTTATTCAAATGTATCGCCCAATGTCAGTCCCTTCGGAATCCAGCCCTCATTCATTTTTATAAAAGTGAGATAGTCAAGGCTTTTTTGACCTAGGCGACTTCTCTTCTCAGTGACAAAACCTCCTGCTGCACTAAAAGTCCTATCGAACAGGACACTTGAAGCGGGGCAGGCCAGAAGTTCCATTGCAAATTGGGATAGCTCAGGCCACAAGTCCAGCCTGCACACCCAGTAGTCAAGGGGTCCATCGCTCCTGAGAGTGTCGAGATCCGCAGTTAAAGCTAGGTAGTCTGCTACCTGTCGGTTGAGTCTTTCTCTAAGGCTGGATCCCGAAAGGCTCTGATGGTGCATGGGAGTTAAAAAGGTACGCATGTCCTCCATCAACAAGACGTCAGGAAAGCGCCCGGTCCTTGCCGCCGTGGTCGTGGGAGGAGGAGGATTAATTTCATCTCTTCCCCTGTTACATTCCCGTGGTGCTGTGACATCACCCTTATACGCTGTGTAAAGCATAGTTTTTAATTTATTATGAAAATGCTCCATCCTTTCCAACTTGCGGGAATTTGGTAACATTTCAGGCACTTTATGCTTATACCGGGGGTCGAGGAGCGTGGACACCCAGTACAGGTCGTTCTCCTTCAGATTTTTTATACGAGGGTCCCTCAACAGGCACGACAGCATGAAAGAACCCATTTGAACAAGGTTGGATGCTGAGCTAATCATGTCGCGTTCCTCCTCCTCACTGATCTCATTGATGGTATCTTCTTCCCCCCAGCCACGTACAACACCACGGGTACCAGAGAGGTGACAACAACGAGCACGCTGGGATGACTGTTGTGCTCGGTCATCCTCCTCCTCATCCTCCCCAAAGCCACATTCCTCCTCTGACTCCTCTTCCTCACAATCCTCTTCCTGCGTTGCTGCAGGTCCAGCAAGCAATGCTGATTCGGCTGTTTGCAGGGGTGATGGACACCACAACTCTCCCGCTTCCTCTTCACGCTCATCTACTGCCTGATCCAGCACTCTTCGCAGGGCACGCTCCAGGAAGAAAACAAATGGTATGATGTTGCTGATGGTGCCTTCGGTGCGACTGACAAGGTTTGTCACCTCCTCAAAAGGATGCATGAGCCTACAGGCATTGCGCATGGGCGTCCAGTAATTTGGCAAAAATATCCCCAGCTCCCCAGAGGCTGTCCTAGCACCCCGGTCATACAAATACTCATTAACAGCTTTTTCTTGTTGGAGCAGGCGGTCAAACATTAGGAGTGTTGAATTCCACCGTGTCGGGCTGTCGCAAATCAAGTGCCTCACTGGCAGGTTGTTTCGACGCTGGATATCAGACAAGTGCGCCATGGCCGTGTAGGAACGCCTGAAATGGCCACACACCTTCCTGGCCTGCTTCAGGACGTCCTGTAAGCCTGGGTACTTATGGACAAATCGTTGTACAATCAGATTACACACATGTGCCATGCACGGCACATGTGTCAACTTGCCCAATTTCAATGCCGCCACCAAATTACTTCTATTGTCAGAAACAACCTTGCCAATCTCCAGTTGGTGCGGAGTCAGCCACTGATCCACCTGTGCATTCAGGGCGGTCAGGAGTGCTGGTGCGGTGTGACTCTCCGCTTTCAGGCAAGTCAACCCCAAGACGGCGTGACACTGCCGTACCCGGGATGTAGCATAGTACCTGGGGAGCTGGGGGGGTGCCATAGATGTGGAGCAAGACGCAGAAGTTGAAGAGGACTCAGCCGAGGAAGAGGTTATGGAAGAGGATGGAGTAGGAGGAGTAGAGGAGGTAGCAGCAGGCCTGCCTGCAAGTCGTGGCGGTGTCACCAACTCTTCTGCAGAGCCACGCATTCCATGCTTGTCAGAAGTCAGCAGGTTTACCCAATGCGCAGTGTAGGTGATATACCTGCCCTGACCATGCTTTGCAGACCAGCTATCCGTGGTCATATGGACCCTTGCCCCAACGCTGTGTGCCAGACATGCCATAACTTCCTTTCTCACAACAGAGTACAGGTTTGGGATTGCCTTTTGTGAAAAGAAATTTCTGCCAGGTACCTTCCACTGTGGTGTCCCAATAGATACAAATTTTTTTAAAGCATCAGACTCCACCAGCTTGTATGGTAAAAGCTGGCGGGCTAAGAGTTCAGACAAGCCAGCTGTCAGACGCCGGGCAAGGGGGTGACTTTGAGAAATTGGCTTCTTACGCTCAAACATGTCCTTGACAGACACCTGACTGTGGGCAGATGACCAGGAACTGCTACGTAAGAGAGACTGAGTGGAGGATGGTTGAGAGGGGGCAAGGAGGACAGCACTGGTTGACGTGGCTGAAGATGCTGGAGCAGGAGGAGGAGGGCGGCTTTCACTTTGTGTGCTGCTTCTACTCATGTGTTCTTCCCATCGGCCTTTGTGATGGGAGACCATGTGCCTTCGCAAAGCAGTTGTACCTAGGTGGCTGTTGGACTTCCCACGACTCAGTTTCTTTTGCACAGGTTGCAAATGGCATCGCTGTTGTCAGAGGCAGACACACAAAAAAAATGCCACACTGCTGAGCTCTGCGATGACGGCATTCTGGTCGTGGCAACAGCATGCGTTGATGGGCGTCGGCGGGCTGTCTGGCTGACCCCTGGTGACGATGCATGCTGTCTGACTGTGCCACTAGCTCCTTGAGACGACCTCCCTGTGCTTCAAAATCGTCTCCTCCTCCTCCTCTCTGTCTCCCCATCTGAACTTTCCCCCTCTTCTTCTTCTCTTCTAGCAGGCACCCACGTGACATCCACCGACACATCATCATCAACCGCTTCACTTGTATCTGAAACATCAAGAAAGGAAGCAGCAGCGGGTACAACATCATCATCATCATCATCACACCGTACCTCCATGTCGGTAATGCTGTCTGACTGAGACTGATCACTATTATCTACATCCTCTGTCAATGATGGTTGCGCATCACTCATTTCTTCAAAATGATGTGTCAATAACTCCTGTGACAGATCAAGTGAAGCGGCTGTGGTGCTAGTGTTGGTGGTGGCGACAGGCGGCGGAGTGGCACTGGTCACTTGAGACTTGCCCAAAGCACAGCTGGACTTAGATGGTGCGTCAAGGTTAGGAGGACTAGCAGCGGAAGCTGAAGAAGATTGGGTTTCCTGTGTTAGCCATTCAACTAGGTCCTCCTCAGAAGTTTTTGCATCCCCCCTGGCACCCGGCGTCTGAACAATGTGCATATTTGTAGGGTCTAAAGGAATCACAGCACCACGACCATGACCACGGAACCTGAGGGGTGGCCTGCCTCTGCCTGTCATTTTTTTTTAAATGGACACTAACAATACTATTACACCAATTGAGTGGTGGCACTGTGAAAGTGGGCACAGTATACGCTGTGAGACTGACAACAACAAAAAATACAGATGTTTTAAAAATCACAAATTGTTAATTTTTTGAAATATTACTAGTACTGTGGCAACAAATATGATTGTTTGGCACTATTTGGCAAATGGGCCTGTCTGGCACACACGCTGGGAGAAAGGAAACTGCAATTCAATGGCACTAGGAGACTCACAGTCAAAACAGTTATGATTAACCAAAATTCCAATCCTGTTACAATAAATATGAGTGGTGGCACTAATTGGCTAGTTGGGACTGGCACACAGGCAGGCAGGCAGGCAGGAGGAAAATGCAATTCAAGGGCACTAGTAGACTGCAGATTGACAGTCAAAACAGTGATGATTGACACATTTTGCAATACTGTTAAAAGAAATATGATTGCTGGCACTAATTGGATAGTTGGGCCTGACACACAGGCTGGCAGGCAGTAGAAAAGTGCAATTCAATGGCACAAGCAAACTGAGGATTAAGATCAACAATCAAGATTTTTTTAATTTTAATTAGTAACTATATTGTGACAACAATTATGATTGGTGTAAATAGTTGGCAAGACGGCCTGGCACAAAAGGATGGCAGGCAGGAGGTAGATGCAATTCAAGGACACTAGGAGACTGATTAATGACAGTCAAAACAGTGATGATTGACAATTTTTGCAATACTGTTAAAAGAAATATGATTGCTGACAACAATTGGCTAGGTGGGCCTGGCTCACAGCAGGCTGCAAGGCAGGAGGAAAGTGCTATTCAATGGCACCAGCAAACTGAGGTTTCAAATCACAGCAACTATTACCAAAAATTTTAATTTTTAATTATTAGAATACTGTCACAACAAATATGATTGGTGTAAATATTTTTTAAGTAGGTCTGGCACACAGGCTTGGAAGGCTGTAGAAAAGTGCTATTCTAGGGCACAAGCAAACTGAGGATTAAGATCATCAACAATAAAGATTTTTTTAATTGTAATTAGTAACTATACTGTGACAAAAAATTAGGATTGGTGTAAATAGTTGGCAAGACTGCCTGGCACAAAAGGATGGCAGGCAGGAGGTAGATGCAATTCAAGGACACTAGGAGACTGATTACTGACAGTCTAAACAGTGATGATTGACAATTTTTGCAATACTGTTAACAGAAATATGATTGATGACAACAATTGGCTAGGTGGGCCTGGCTGACAGCAGGCTGCAAGGCAGAAGGAAAGTACTATTTAATGGCACCAGCAAACTGAGGATTCAAATCACAGCAAATATTACCAAAAATTTAAATTTTTAATTATTAGAATACTGTCACTACAAATATGATTGGTGTAAATATTTTTTAAGTAGGCCTGGCACACAGGCTTGGAAGGCTGTAGAAAAGTGCAATTCAAAGGCACGAGCAAACTGAGGATTAAGATCATCAACAATAAAGATTTTTTAAATTGTAATTAGTAACTATTTTGTGACAAAAAATTAGGATTGGTGTAAATAGTTGGCAAGACGGCCTGGCACAAAAGGATGGCAGGCAGGAGGTAGATGCAATTCAAGGAAACTAGGAGACTGATTACTGACAGTCTACACAGTGATGATTGACAATTTTTGCAATACTGTTAACAGAAATATGATTGCTGACAACAATTGGCTAGGTGGGCCTGGCTCACAGCAGGCTGCAAGGCAGGAGGAAAGTGCTATTCAATGGCACCAGCAAACTGAGGATTCAAATCACAGCAACTATTACCAAAAATTTTAATTTTTAATTATTAGAATACTGTCACAAGAAATATGATTGGTGTAAATATTTTTTAAGTAGGCCTGGCACACAGGCTTGGAAGGCTGTAGAAAAGTGCAATTCAAAGGCACGAGCAAACTGAGGGTTAAGATCATCAACAATATAGATTTTTTTAATTGTAATTAGTAACTATACTGTGACAAAAAATTAGGATTGGTGTAAATAGTTGGCAAGACGGCCTGGCACAAAAGGATGGCAGGCAGGAGGTAGATGCAATTCAAGGACACTAGGAGACTGATTACTGACAGTCTAAACAGTGATGATTGACAATTTTTGGAATACTGTTAACAGAAATATGATTGCTGACAACAATTGGCTAGGTGGGCCTGGCTCACAGCAGGCTGCAAGGCAGGAGGAAAGTGCTATTCAATGGCACCAGCAAACTGAGGATTCAAATCACAGCAACTATTACCAAAAATTTTAATTTTTAATTATTAGAATACTGTCACAACAAATATGATTGGTGTAAATATTTTTTAAGTAGGCCTGGCACACAGGCTTGGAAGGCTGTAGAAAAGTGCAATTCAAAGGCACAAGCAAACTGAGGGTTAAGATCATCAACAATAAAGATTTTTTTAATTGTAATTAGTAACTATACTGTGACAAAAAATTAGGATTGGTGTAAATAGTTGGCAAGACGGCCTGGCACAAAAGGATGGCAGGCAGGAGGTAGATGCAATTCAAGGACACTAGGAGACTGATTACTGACAGTCTAAACAGTGATGATTGACAATTTTTGGAATACTGTTAACAGAAATATGATTGCTGACAACAATTGGCTAGGTGGGCCTGGCTCACAGCAGGCTGCAAGGCAGGAGGAAAGTGCTATTCAATGGCACCAGCAAACTAAGGATTCAAATCACAGCAACTATTACCAAAAAAAATAATTTTTAATTATTAGAATACTGTCACAACAAATATGATTGGTGTAAATATTTTTTAAGTAGGCCTGGCACACAGGCTTGGAAGGCTGTAGAAAAGTGCAATTCAAAGGCACGAGCAAACTGAGGGTTAAGATCATCAACAATCAAGATTTTTTTAATTTTAATTAGTAACTATACTGTGACAAAAAAATTAGGATTGGTGTAAATAGTTGGCAAGACGGCCTGGCACAAAAGGATGGCAGGCAGGAGGTAGATGCAATTCAAGGACACTAGGAGACTGATTACTGACAGTCTAAACAGTGATGATTGACAATTTTTGCAATACTGTTAACATAAATATGATTGCTGACAACAATTGGCTAGGTGGGCCTGGCTCACAGCAGGCTGCAAGGCAGGAGGAAAGTGCTATTCAATGGCACCAGCAAACTGAGGATTCAAATCACAGCAACTATTACCAAAAATTTTAATTTTTAATTATTAGAATACTGTCACAAGAAATATGATTGGTGTAAATATTTTTTAAGTAGGCCTGGCACACAGGCTTGGAAGGCTGTAGAAAAGTGAAATTCAAAGGCACGAGCAAACTGAGGATTAAGATCAACACTAAAAAGTTTTTTTATTTAAATTAATAACTATACTGTCTGACTGTGACAACAATTATGATTGGTGTAAATAGTTGGCTAGACGGCCTGGCACAAAAGGCTGGCAGTGGCAGGCAGGAGGTAAATTAAATTTAATGGCACTAGGAGACTGAATATTTGCAGTCCAAAAAATTATGTTTTTTTTTTTTTTATTACTGTTACAAGAATTGTGATTGGTGCCACTAATTGGCTACTTGGGCCTGGCAGACAGGCTGGCAGATATGAGTCGTGGATGGTAGGTAGGGCAGCAATTTAACACAGTATGCTGTGTAAGTGACAAAAAACACAGGACTGATAGAAAATTAAGTTACATTACACTAGCAAAATATTTGAAAATTTTAGATTTTAATATTAAAATTATGTTAATAAGTGCAATGCACATATGACTCTGGTCGCACTGGCTGGCTGCTACGTAGGGCAGCAATTATAACAACAGTATGCTGTGTAAGTCAGATAGACAGTTAGACACAGGCCTGATAGAAAATACAATTAGATTACACTAGCATAATGATTTAAAGACTTTTTTTTGGAAATTTTAAGAAAAAGGTTAAGCACATACATATGAGTCGTGGCTGATAGCCTTGGAAGGGCAGCTATTAAAAACAGTAGGCTCTGTATGTCGGATACAAACACGCCTGATAGAAAATACTATTAGATTACACTAGAAAAATGATTGAAATTATTTTTTTGGGGGGGAAATTAAAAAAAGGTTAAACACATATGAGTCGTGGCTCATAGACTAGGGAGGGCAGCAAGTAAACACAGTAGGCTCTCTATGTCAGCAAAACACACAGGCCGGATAGAAAATTATATTAGATTACACTAATTTTTTTTTTTATATTAAAATTAAGGTGAAAGAAAAATAGATATGAGTGCTGGGTGGCTGCCTGGCACAGACCAATTAACCAAAAGACTGAAAAAAAAAGAGGTATATTAATGCTGAGTGAGTCTGACAGACTTTATTTAAAATAATGTTATAAACAGATATTAACACTGGTGGCTGCTGGCTGGCACAGAGCAATGAACCAGAGTATATGCTGTGTGACACTGGCCTAATAGAAAATGAAAAAAAATTACACTAGAAAAATAATTATATTTTTGGGTTAGTTAAATTTAAACTAATGTTGTTAGGGAGATATCAGTGGTGGCAGTAGTCACAGCATATGCTGTGAGCCTTAAACACACAGCTGAAAGCCAGGCAAATGCTAATAAAAAAAAACGGGGAAAAAAAAAACGGCACGAAATATAGCCCTAAAAAGGGCTTTTTGGGGTGCTGTGCTTGCAGCAGAGATGAGTGGAGTCCTTCTGGACTGTAAATACACTAGCCTAGCTATGTTTTCCTATTAATGTCAGGAGCAAAAACACAACACGTACTCTCAATAAAAAATTAAGGTCGTTATGAGTCTAAAATGGCGGATTCCGAGTAGCTGGGAGTGTCTATGAGGGAGTGTCTGATGTTGATTGGCTCTAATGTGTCAGGCGGCTGTGACATAAAGGGTCAAAGTTTCCACAATGATGACACATAGGGGCACATCGCCATGTGTTCGCCCACAAACGCGAACGCGAACAACCTATGTTCGCTGTGAACCGTTTGCGGGCGAACAGTTCGGGACATCACTATCCACGGCCCGCCCTGTCATTTTAAGGCAGGTATTTTTTAATTTTAAACTACAGTCACCACTGCACCCTGTGGTTTCTCCTTTCTCTGCTTGTTTTCAGTCGATTGACTGGATATGGCAGTTAGGGGAGGAGCTATATAGCAGCTCTGCTGTGGGTGATCCTCTTGCAACTTCCTTTTGGGAAGGAGAATATCCCACAAGTAATGGATGATCCGTGGACTGGATACACCACAAGAGAAATAAATTTATCAGGTAAGCATAAATTATGTTTTTACAGGCTTCTTTCAATTTATTTTAACTAGGTACAATAGCTATTAAATAGTTAGGTTTAATTGTAACTTAGGTTAGGATTTATTTTACAGGTAATTTTGTATTTCTTTTAGCTCGGTAGTTATTAAATAGTTAATAACTATTTAATAACTATTCTAACTAGCTAAAATAAATACAAAGTTACCTGTAAAATAAATATAAATCCTAAAATAGCTACAATGTAATTATTAATTATATTGTAGCTATCTTAGGGTTTATTTTACAGGTAAGTATTTAGTTTTAAATAGGAATAATTTATTAAAGTATAGTGTAGTGTTAGGTGTAATTGTAACTTAGGTTAGTTTTTATTTTACAGGTAAATTTCTCTTTATTTTAGCTAGGTAGCTATTAAATAGTTCATAACTATTTAATAGCTATTGTACCTAGTTAAAATAAATTGAAAGTTGCCTGTAAAATAAAAATAAATCCTAAAATAGCTACAATATAATTATTATTTATATTGTAGCTATATTAGGGTTTATTTTAAAGGTAAGTATTTAGTTTTAAATAGGATTAATTTAATAAGATAAATATTATTTAATTAATAAGTTAGGGGGGGTGTTAGGGTTAGTGTTAGACTTAGGTTTAGGGGTTAATAATTTTATTACAGTGGCGGCGGTGTAGGGGGGGCAGGATAGGGGTTAATAAATTTATTATAGGTGGCGACGGTGTAGGGGGGGTAGATTAGGGGTTAATAAGTTAAATATAGGTTGCGGCGGGGTCCGGGAGCAGCGGTTTAGGGGTTAAACTACTTATTTAGTTGCGGCGAGGTCTGGGATCCGCAGGATAGGGGTTAATAACTTTATTATAGGTGGCGGCGGTATAGCGGGGGCAGGATAGGGGTTAATAGGTATAATGTAGGTGGCGGCGGTGTCCGGGAGTGGCGGTTTAGGGGTTAATACATTTATAAGAGTTGCGGCGGGGTCTAGGAGCAGCGGTTTAGGGGTTAATAACTTTATTGAGTTGCGGGGGGCTCCGGGGGCGCCGGTATAGGGGGTAGAACAGTGTAGTTAGTGTGGGTTCTTAGGGACAGGCTAGCAATAAAGCTGTCAAAAAGCCGAAGAGCAGCGAGATCGGATGAGTGATAACTCTCACAGTCCGCTGCTCATCGCCCCGTACTTGGTGTGCGGCTTTTTGACAGCTTTTTTGATAACTTAGGCGAAATTTTGAAGGTCCGCGGCGGCGATGGTAGGCGAGCTTAGGCGGGCGTATTGAACCGGCGAAGGCAGGTAAAGTAGACGGCTTGATAACTACCCCCCCATGTGCTTATATGCAACATGTTTGATGGTTCCACTCTCCCTAGATAAACCAAAAAAAAGGTTCTGTAACCTTGTCTTGAAAATTCTGACAATGCCCTAAACCAGATAAGGGGCGTATACTGCGTTTGTGTATGGGGAGAAGTTGAAGACATTAAAAAAGTGCACAATTAAATTAATATTTAATAATTGAACCATTCACACAATAAGCAGAAAAAAATGTATTGATAAGATGCATTACAAATTGTAACAAAATTCTTCACCAAAAATCAAAACAAAAATGTAAAATTTGTATGTAAATTATTTAGGAATAAATCGTAAATAAGCTCAACATAAATTGTATTTTAAGTACACTGGATGTGCAAAAATAACTTAGAAATTCATATTTAAAGGGACATGAAACCCACATTTTTTCTTTCATGATTAAGAAAGAGCATGCAATTTTAAACAACGTTTTAATTTACTTCTATTATCTAATTTGCTCCATTCTCTTGATATCCTTTGCTGAAAAGCATATATAGATAGGCTCAGAAGCTGCTGATTGGTGGCTGCACATAGATGCTTTGTGTGATTGGCTCACCCATCTGCACTGTAATTTCTTCAACAAATGATATCTAATGAATAAAGCAAATTAGATAATAAAAGTAAATTGGAATGTTGTTAAAAATTGTATTCTCTATTTGAATCCTGGAAGGAAAAAAATTGGGTTTAATGTCCCTTTAAGTACAAAAGTCAAAGCGTAAATATTTTTTCTTAAAATGGACTGAACATGGGTGTATATGAAATTGTGTTTCTAATCCCAGCATAATTCTGTAAAGATTTTTCCACTACAGCGTAATGTGATTTATATTTGCTGCAGGATTTAATTTTTAAACTGCGCCCCCTACTCACTGCTAACTTCGCTACACTGTGCAAAGTGTCTCCTTCCAGTGAGTTCCATTACTTTCAATAGGAGACATCTCGCCACTAGTAAGGATTGCCCCTTTATTACAATAATTCCAGCAGGGCAGCTCTGCAAGGATTGGCGAGAAAAAACATGTCTGAAATTGCAAGGTTTAGATCGGCTGGCCCTCAAAATCATGTGAATCTGAATAAAAACTAAGGCCTAGATTTGGAGTTTGGCGGTAGATGGGCTGTTAACGCTCCGCGGGCTTTTTTCTGGCCGCACCATAAATTTAACTCTGGTATCGAGAGTTCAAACAAATGCTGCGTTAGGCTCCAAAAAAGGAGCGTAGAGCATTTGTACCGCAAATGCAACTCTCGATACCAGAGTTGCTTACGGACGCGGCCAGCCTCAAAAACGTGCTCGTGCACGATTCCCCCATAGGAAACAATTGGGCTGTTTGAGCTGAAAAAAAACCTAACACCTGCAAAAAAGCAGCGTTCAGCTCCTAACGCAGCCCCATTGTTTCCTATGGGGAAACACTTCCTACGTCTGCACCTAACACTCTAACATGTACCCCGAGTCTAAACACCCCTAACCTTACACTTATTAATCCCTAATCTGCCGCCCCCGCTATCGCTGACCCCTGCATTTGTTTTTTAAACCCTAATCTGCCGCTCCGTAAACCGCCGCAACCTACGTTATCCCTATGTACCCCTAATCTGCTGCCCCTAACACCGCCGACCCCTATATTATATTTATTAACCCCTAATCTGCCCCCCTCAACGTCGCCGACACCTGCCTACACTTATTAACCCCTAATCCGCCTCACTAGCCCTATCATAAATAGTATTAACCCCTAATCTGCCCTCCCTAACATCGCCGACACCTACCTTCAATTATTAACCCCTAATCTGCCGAGCGGACCTCACCGCTATTCTAATAAATGTATTAACCCCTAAAGCTAAGTCTAACCCTAACACTAACACCCCCCTAACTTAAATATAATTTACATCTAACGAAATAAATTAACTCTTATTAAATAACTTATTCCTATTTAAAGCTAAATACTTACCTGTAAAATAAATATTAATCCTAAAATAGCTATAATATAATTATAATTTATATTGTAGCTATATTAGGATTTATTTTACAGGTAAGTATTTAGCTTTAAATAGGAATAATTTATTTAATAAGAGTTAATTTATTTCGTTAGATGTAAATTATATTTAAGTTAGGGGGGTGTTAGTGTTAGGGTTAGACTTAGCTTTAGGGGTTAATACATTTATTAGAATAGCGGTGAGCTCCGCTCGGCAGATTAGGGGTTAATAATTGAAGGTAGGTGTCGGCGATGTTAGGGAGGGCAGATTAGGGGTTAATACTATTTATGATAGGGTTAGTGAGGCGGATTAGGGGTTAATAACTTTATTATAGTAGCGCTCAGGTCCGCTCGGCAGATTAGGGGTTAATAAGTGTAGGCAGGTGTCGGCGACGTTGAGGGGGGCAGATTAGGGGTTAATAAATATAATATAGGGGTCGGCGGTGTTAAAGGTAGCAGATTAGGGGTACATAAGGATAACGTAGGTGGCGGCGCTTTGCGGTCGGAAGATTAGGGGTTAATTATTTTAAGTAGCTGGCGGCGACGTTGTGGGGGGCAGGTTAGGGGTTAATAAATGTAATACAGGGGTCGGCAGGGTTAGGGGCAGCAGATTAGGGGTACATAAGTATAACGTAGGTGGCGGTCGGCAGATTAGGGGTTAAAAATTTTAATCGAGTGGCGGCGATGTGGGGGGAGCTCGGTTTAGGGGTACATAGGTAGTTTATGGGTGTTAGTGTACTTTAGGGTACAGTAGTTAAGAGCTTTATGAACCGGCGTTAGCCAGAAAGCTCTTAACTCCTGCTATTTTCAGGCGGCTGGAGTTTTGTCGTTAGAGCTCTAACGCTCACTTCAGAAACGACTCTAAATACCGGCGTTAGAAAGATCCCATTGAAAAGATAGGATACGCAAATGGCGTAGGGGGATCTGCGGTATGGAAAAGTCGCGGCTGAAAAGTGAGCGTTAGACCCTTTAATCACTGACTCCAAATACCAGCGGGCGGCCAAAACCAGCGTTAGGAGCCTCTAACGCTGGTTTTGACGGCTACCGCCGAACTCCAAATCTAGGCCTTAGAGTTTGATGATAGATAAGAACCAAAAAGGCCCATCAAGTATATCTATATTACATGTTACTTTTTTCTTAAAATGGCCTTATGCATGTCCCAGACATTTTTTAATTATTTTACAGTTCCTGTGTTTACCACCTGTATTGGAAATGTATTCCATGAATTAACCACCATTTCTGTAAAAAACTGCTTCCTCACATTTCTCCTGAAGCTACTACCTTCTAACTTAAATGGACAATGAACCCACATTTTTTCTTTCGTGATTCAAATAAAGCATGCAATTTTAAGCAACTTTCTAATTTACTCCTATTATCAATTTTTCTTCATTCTCTTGCTATCTTTATTTGAAAAAGAAGGTATCTAAGTTATTTTTTGGTTCAGTTCCCTGGACAGGACTTGTTTATTGGTCAGTTAAATGAATCCACCAATCAGCAGGAACAATCCAAAAATGGGCCGGCATCTAAACTTACATTCTTGCTTTTCAAATAAAAATACAAAGAGAATGAAGAAAATTTGATAATAGGAGTAAATTAGAAATTTGCTTAAAATTGCATGCTCTATCTGAATCACAAAAGAAAAAAAAAAGTTCAGTGTCCCTTTAAGATTGTGACCCCTTGTTTTGGTATTTCTTTTGTTGTGGAAAATGCTTTCAGCTTCCACTTTTTATTGTGTCACCTATTTCTTTTCTCTCCTCTAAACTGTACATGTTTGGATTATAGAGTCTTTGGGGCCGATTTATCAAAGCGTCAATCTCGGTGCATTCGATGGAGTCAATACGCTCGCCAGACAACGCTGCCGTGAATCCACATACAACGCCCTTATTTATGAAAAAGTCTGTCAAAAACATGCGAATCAAGTACGAGCGATGAGCATCGGACTATTGATAAATAGGAGTCATTGATGTCGCGGATATTCTGTTTTTTCAAACTTTATTTATACCATATCATTACTGTCCATGAACAAGCACATTTCCCTAAATCTAGTCTTTTATTTTTCATCTGTTAATTTCCAAGAAATAGCTACATTTATACCTGAACAAACAATAACATCTCATAGAAAGTTATTTTTTTTTGTTTTATTTATGTTACACAAAAAATTAATGTGTATTTGTATTTCTAGAAATCAAGATATGACTAGCTCATGTTTTTTCTTTTTTTAAAATGATTATTAATGCTAGAATTAGTACATATATCTTTGCACATACTTGTATGTATATACAGTACATATATATATATGTACTGTATATATATATATATAGACATGCCCTGATGATCCCCTGTAACACATACTGGAGGTGGGGGAGAAACGTGCGTTGGCACTATGTGTTTATGAGAACCCAGGTACCTGCTGAATGTACCGTGGGCCAGGATTTCTAGTGCACCTGTCTAGACCTTTTCCCTGAATCTCATGTTTCTTCAGAGACATTTTGGCTCTATACATGCAGCTGTACATTTCAAGTGAGCTACGAATTCTTCTGGTGTGACTCCGACAGTGGAGTAAGTGGTTTGAGGAGTGTGCTATTGGAGTGCAATGGAAGTTATGCCTATACGATAGGTGAATATACGATGCAAATTCGATTCCTGTCTACAGCCACTCACAGTCCCTGGTGACGCTATACCACTCCCACTATTGCTGACGTCACACGCCAAGTAATCATCACAGGTGCTTGCAAGCTGAAGACAAGTGGAAACAACAAAAACCGGAGGACTTAAGCTAAGTATATGCCGTATATGCTGTGTTTTTCAACTGAATTGCTACACTTGCTAGAGACTCTTTATCCAGCAATACTAATTGCGGCACATTTATTTGCCTTAAGAGGAGATTCCCTGGTACATACAAAGAGTAAAAAAAGCGCTTTTTGATACAAAATATAGTTCACCTCTGTTTGGATTGCAGCCATATGTATCACATGTATTTTGCCTACTTATCATAAATGTCCTATAAACATTAGATTTTTGTACAATTCGCTATAAACATAAGTTTCTTGGTTAACCCCTTACTGTTTATGATGTCTTTTTGTGATCTATAGTATAGGGAAAGAATTAGGTCTCAGTGCACTTTAAATGTTTTAGATTTTGCTGTCTGTAGTGGTGACTGAAATTGACAGATAAGATATCGCTATATACTTAAATGTGTTTTTGGGAACTTATTATTAATAAATTTTTGAAAGTCTTTTATGTGTGCCTTTTATTCCCTTGCTGTTCTAGGGTAATCTCATATACCCTGGTATTTTTTCTATCTTGACTATATATTTTATATATATATATATATATATATATATATACTCACAGACCAGCACTCCCAATTTGTTAGCAGCTTCCAGGGTGCTCTTAAACATCCAGATACAGTTAATCCAATAGAAAGGCACTCATCGGTATTTGAAGAAATAGCTTTCTTTATTAGTGACGTTTCGGGGAGTTTAACCCCTTCCTCAGACCATAAAAAACATGTTACATGTTAAAGGCTTACCCCATATTTATACCCCACACCGTGCAGTGATAATCCAAAGCAAGAATGCACACCGGCGTTCCAATGGCGCAACTGCGCATGCGCCAATGGTCAGTGATGGCATCTCAACAGGGACAAACTACAAGGCAAAGTAGAACGTGTTACAAAACAACTAAGCGTCTCCTAGCAACCCAGCGCATATCAATTCAGCGCATGATAATTCTTTCTAAACTAAACCAGATTGTTAATATATCCTCCTTATTAGGATCATGATACTGTGTGCATAGGATGTATAAGTAAACAGAAAACAACCATCTGCGCAATACATAGAGAGCTAGCCTGCGTGTAGTATTGTTACTGTGCATAATTCAATGGTCCCAATGTTAATATATTTATACCTAGTGATAGATCGCTTGTTCAATAAAATACATGTGTTACATATTGAAAACTAAATGCCAAGCCTGCTATTCTACATCCTAGTGTGCATGGATATCATTATAGCATTAGGTATATTAGTACTAAATGTCTGGATATATTAACAGTCTGGTTCAGTTTAGAATTATCACGCGCTGAATTGATATGTGCAGGGTTGCTAGGAGACGCTTAATTGTTTTGTAACACGTTCTACTTTGCCTTTTAGTTTGTCCCTGGTGAGATGCCATCACTGACCTTTTTCCCATAGGGAGACTAAATACACACAAAGAGAAGCACACTCACAGGAACGAATAACTGGCTCAATACTATTGTTAGCCTGTTCTATGGCGATTTACCACCTGGTGCAGCTTCTTTTAGCCCAGTAATGCTTTTCACAGAGAAGAACTTTCCTGTAGCATATTAGTCTGATCCCGCCTATTACAGTCAGTCCAGTGCCAAAATACCAAGGAACACAGCAACCCCAGATGATCGTGTCGGCCTTCATTGGGCCTCGTCAGTGAGGTTTAGCCATATTCCTCTAAGCACACTGAGCAAGGAGTCCATGTCTGGTTTCCCCTTTTTCCCATAGGGAGACTAAATACACACAGAGAGAAGCACACTCACAGGAACGAACAACTGGCTCAATACTATTGTTAGCCTGTTCTATGGCGATTTACCACCTGGGTGCAGCTTCTTTTAGCCCATTAATGCTTTTCCTTCATACTCTGTGTGTATTTATATATACATATATAAATGTATATATATATATATATATATATATATATATATAAAAATTAATTAAAATTATGGTGGAGCCCGAAATGACTCTCACTACCAAAAGTGCGGGAGACCCATGGCTCCATACCCCTGGTCTTTTCTAACACTACATGACCAAATTTGTCCATCCAGCCTCCTATTCCCTTCCCTCGAATGAACCCCTTTCCCCCCTGCCCTCTTCCCCCACAACCTTCCTCCCACACACCCCACTCCCCCCCCCCCCCTTTTTTTTTTTTTTTTTTTTTTTTTCTTTTTTTTTTTTTTTTTTTTTTTCTTTTTTTCTGTTTAACAACTTGATATAATCTCAGTATGGTTGATTAATATATTTGATTTCCAATATCCAATGGTTATTTTGTGATTTTGAGGTGAACAGCTATGACATAACCTTTATATTACACAGGAAAATGCTGATTTTTTTTTTGGACTACTAAAACAATGTCTGTCTCCTTGTGGATTCTGGCCTCTAACACTCCCACCCTGAGAGGTGGCGGGAAAGTTTGGGAGATTAACAGACAATGGACCTTGACACCCAGCATTTTCTACTATGCTTTTCTTATATGTAATTGTTCCATACTTTGTAATGTTTTACAAGTGCCGTATTATGTACCTTTGTCAGTTACATATATGCTCTTGAAGCTCTTATGTTCATTTATCTATTTCAAAAAATAAAAAATTATTTATAAAAAAAAAAAAAAAAAATTATGGTGGAGATAAATAACTGGGATTAAAATCCTCCATGTCTCAAACTTAAATCAATACAAATATTTGCATAGGAAATTAGCACATCTAGGCAAGATTCCCCGCTTACTTTTCCCCAGAAATACTCCATGTACAATATTACCAATGCACAAGAGAACTCTGGGTAAGATATGCAAATTCTCAGTTTTTTTGCTTCAAATACTGTTTTAACACAGCGATCCTTTTAACAGGATTATTGCAGCAATACAGAAATCACTCACTAGACAGCCTGTTTCGTCCTTTTTAGAACTCATCACTACTATTACATCACACTACCTACTGATGAGTTCTAAAAAGAACGAAACAGGCTGTCTAGTGAGTGATTTCTGTATTACTGCAATAATCCTGTTAAAAGCATCGCTGTGTTAAAACAGTATTTGAAGCAAAAAAACTGAGAATTTGCATATCTAATTTGCATATCTTACCCAGAGTTCTCTTGTGCATTGGTAATATTGTATATGGAGTATTTCTGGGGAAAAGTAAGCGGGGAATCTTGCCTAGATGTGCTAATTTCCTATGCAAATATTTGTATCGATTTATATATATATATATATATATTTATATGTTATGTCAGAAATCTTTTGCACACATATTTACATGTTCCTAAATTTTATTTTGTTCTAAACATTCTTTCATTCTCTGTGTTTATTTATACCACTATATGTATATAGTGTAAATATATTATTATTCTGAGGAAGAATAATTGCGAATATAACATGTAATCAGGGTATCATAGGTATTTATTTGCAAACAATGGAAATTTTAAGAGCTGGGCCAGTTTGCTCTCTGCACCTGTGTAACCCTTCCTGATTGCAGTGTAGTTTTAAACACCACCCCTACATGACAGTAAAGAGGTGATTTTAATTTCTGCTGTATCTCATTCATGACAGTTTAATGTTAGGTGCACTATCCCTTTGAGCTATCAGTTTAAGATTATATTTAATCAAACATCATTCTATTTTTAAAATCATTGTCAAAAATATTACACTGTGTGTCCTAATAATAATTTAACATATTCATACTTTCCAAGTAT
The DNA here is from genome assembly GCF_027579735.1 of Bombina bombina. Classification (NCBI taxonomy): domain Eukaryota; kingdom Metazoa; phylum Chordata; class Amphibia; order Anura; family Bombinatoridae; genus Bombina; species Bombina bombina. The sequence goes on along the minus strand of NC_069499.1, from coordinate 1,420,853,039 downwards.
AATACACAATTTAACAAATGACACTTACAAGTTCTGATGAGTGATCAATGAAACAAGTATTGAGCAATTTGATTAGTTAGTGATAGTATAAAATGTATATTTAAATCAGATTGGCTGATGTCATAAATCATGTGATTATGCATTTCCCAATCAAAAGTGGTGGAAAATTTTACAAGTTTGTGGGTTGTGTAGGAGTTCGGGTATTGCGTCCAATTTGGTGAGAAGTATTGCGTCAAATTTGGTGCAAAATGCAGTGGGACTTACATGCGTTAAACATGGTGAAATTAGATTGATAAAAAAAGGAAGTTAGCTATAGTATGTAATGTATTTATTTCATCCTGCTGCCAGACAGAGATTACCTGTCATTAAAACTACTTTTGAAATTAATCTGTCCCTTGAAATTACATTTGATTATAATATTGTTATTTAACATATTATTTACTTTCTAATTTACATAAATATTTAATAAGCTTCATTCTCTTGAAGCAACTAGCATAACCTTTCTGGGTTTTCAGACTCCCTTTGATTTATATGGCATTCGCGGCCTCAAGGGTGGCGGTTTGAATGATAGGTATGCCGTGGCAGAAAATATGCAAGCGTACCTGTTGAATGTTTGATAAATTGGGAAGAGGGTCAAATAGAGTTGAATGTGAATTTGAAATATCTGGAATGATGCAAGAATCAATCTGCGTCAGATTGAGATGGCGGGAGCGTATATTACATCAAACATTTCAACATTTGACGATCTTGATGCTTTGTTAACTACGGCGGATCAACTTTGTTTCTAATTTGACACGAGATTCCAGCGTATTATCAGTTGAAGCTTTGATAAATCAGCCCCAGGGGCGTATTACTGCCTAGGCCAACAAGGCTGGTGCCTATTGCGGCAGATTGAGGAAGGGCGGCACTTTTTGCAGCCACTGAAGCAGTGGCAGCTGAATTAACTTTCTATAAGTTGTTATATGAATACTACTAGAAAGTTAATTCAGCTGCCGGTTCTTTCAGAGGTTGCGGTAAACTACATTTCCCATATTGCACCTATAGCCCATCAAGTAGTTTGCCAGCAGCACATGTCACACCCACCCCCCGGCCAGAGTAGACCTGGCTGTAGAGTACAGAGACTCAGTCTAGAGAAAACCGATGCACTGCACATGCACCGTCAGTGTCTTGTGTCTGAGAGAAGAGGTAGGAAGGTGGGGTCTGGGACTGGGGGCAGACAGAGGGGGAAGGACGGCCATAACAGCGGTAGCACCGCACGGCTGACACGTGACACATCGTGACAGACTCAATGATTGCTCGTGGACTGGACCGGTGTTGTCGTTGTTGTCGGACTGAGTTGACAACTAGTAAGTAGTGAGATTGATCGGAACTTGTGAGGGCACTGGCAGTTGCACAGCTGCAGCTTCAGGGACTGGGGCAGGGGCACACTCACAAATGTTTTAATAAACAATGTGATCAGAAAACATTGTGGTGTTCAGAAGAACAGCACAATGTTTTCTGATCACATTGTTTTTAAAACACTAGTTCTGCTTCTGCTGCTGGGATTACAAAGATTCCGGCAGGGATCTGCGCCAAGCAGTGGTGGTAGCAGGGGGCACAGGGATCTCCTATGGCCCCTGAATATCGCGTGTAGTCAACGTGTCCAGTAGGCAGTGCCAGGATCACCTGATCATGTCTATTGTGGAGGTAAATTGCTATCACCAGCATGAATGACCAGTAACTATTTGTTTCTGCTGCACAAACACATGGAGTGCAGTGCAGCCTTTAGAGACACAATCATGACAAAGTATGCATACTAGAATAAATAAAGCGTCTCTTCAGGTCTTTTCTAAAATGAAGCAGGCATTTCATAGTTTATTTTTATTTAATTTTATTGACCTATAAGTTATAACAGAAACAATCATCAATCATCTAACATCTCAGGAAAATAAAAATAAAACATATATTTTTCTAAAGAAACATTGTTGATAAAACTTGCAGTGGAACTTTATTTCTACACAGCAGTGACCTATATACATTACAAAATCCGGTAGAGGTGTTGTTTTCCTATGATTAAGGCTCAAGCCGAAACGCGTAAGACCGTTTTTTGAGCCTATGTTTGCTACGAGGTAGTCCGTTGTTTTTATGATGGACTAAAGGAGGAATAAAGATGTATGATTTTTAAGGATTATCGGTCTACTCATTATTTTTTCGTATACTTTATTATGGAGAGAGGTATCCATTAATATTTTTCTGACCGTATCCTGACTGTGGTGGCTATAGTGGTTATTTTTGCCGAGTGGAGTAGGAGGAGTCAGCCGACGCAGCACTGATCCTGTTCCGAAGGACCCAGATTGAATCGCGGCAAGCAGTGGAGAGGAGAGACGAGCAAATGCACTTCCTGATTCTCCTCCAGCAAGTAAGTCCCCGGTGAGCTGAAGAAAGCAGAGTTGTAAACCCGCGGATGAGGGTACCCCATGGGAACGGAATGCTTGAAGCTGTGGCTTCGTGTGAAGGTCAGTATTGATTTACTATTTGAAGTGGATTGAGACTCAGGGGCATATGTATCAAGGTCTGGCAGACCTGATCCGACACTGCGGATCAGGTCCGCCAGACCTCGCTGAATACGGCGAGCAAAACGCTCGCTGTATTCAGCATTGCACCAGCAGCTCACAAGAGCTGCTAGTGCAACGCCGCACCCTGCAGTTTCGCGGCCAATTGGCCGCCAGCAGGGGGGTGTCAATCAACCCGATCGTACTCGATCGGGTTGTATTGTGGCGATGTCTGTCCACCTGCTCAGAGCAGGCGGACAGGGTTATGGAGCAGCGGTCTTTGTGACCGCTGCTTCATAACTGCTGTTTCTTGCGAGCCTGCAGGCTCACCAGAAACACGGGGCATCAAGCTCCATTTGGAGCTTGATACATATGCCCCTCAGATTGTTTTTCGGCAGTTAACAGACGTTTATTCTGGTTGTGAGTGTGACCCATATTCTGTGTTTTATGGTGTTGTTTTCCTATTTAACATGTGTCAAAAATATGTCTATGCAGCCATTTATTATTGTTATTTAGCTTTTTATTATTTTGAAGAAGCATAGATCCTCATTTACATAGTATTGTGATGGATTCCTATATAAGGCATTTATTTCATTTATAGGGTCAAACACTAATAGAGATATTGCTGTCTCCAACAGGATGTATATGTTTTTGTATAAGCTTGTATGCCTAGCCAGAAGTCCGTCCAGCAGCTCAGGAAAAGGAAGTTAGTTCCCACTGACACCAATGATTCGCCCATGCCTTAAAATGATAGACCTGTGTGTACTTGTGATGTACAGTTTATGACAGAGAGGCAGTAATAATCTGAAATTAGTGAATCTTGGGCTGTTCGATATTCAGTTAATAGAGTCTCTGACTACATACATTAATATAAATAACTCTGTGTGCAGGCTGTACTATTTTAATTAAACACATTATGCTTAATATAGACATGATCATTATGCACATACAATTCTGCAAGCTTTCTTTTATATCAATGAAACACTGTTATATGCATAAAATGTATAATAATTTCATTGATATAAAAGCAAGCTTGCAGAATTATGTGTGCATAAGGCTCATGCTGGATAACTTAACTTAATCTCCCGGGCATCAGGTGATATAATTTATACATTCCAGATATATATGACCAAAAATAATATGAAAAAAAGGCCTAAAACCTGAGGTGGTCACCAGGGGCATATTTTGGCCTAGGCAAACAAGGCACTTGCCTAGGTCAGTAGGTTTTGGCGAGGCAGCACTTTTTGATCCTACTACCTACCCACACTTACTACACACTGCACTACACACACACATAAAAACATATGCACTTGAACATGAACATTTACTTTGGAAATGCAATGGAAGAAAAAAGTGACGTTACCTCCTCACAAAAAAATATTATGGCCAAAAAAGGCCTAAAACCTGGAAGGTGGGAGTGAGGAAGGGGGGGTCAGCAGAATGTTGGGTGCGTAGGGCAGCACAAAACCTAGTAGCCCTCATTTAGACAATTTTTAGTTTAATCATACCCTTCTGGAGACATGAAGGCCTACTTATCAAGCTGTCAACCGCAAATACACTAGAATTCCGCTGCGTAATTGTGGAGAGCCTGATTCCCCTTAGTTATCAAAACCTACAGACCGGCAAAAGTAGAAATCTGTGACGTAACGTACGATCCGCCGGTCTCAGTCCGACACAGATCGATGCTTACGTCATTACAGATGTTCCGAATGCAAATTCGGCACTATCTGACAACTTTTGCTAGATAACAAATACCTACCAGGTACACTCGCCACTATTCCGGCCCATCGTACCTGGTTTTCAATCCGCCCCCCTGGAGGTGGCGGATGCCATAGGAATCGATGGGAGTCGGAAAGCAGCGAAAGCTTATGTTCGCTGCTGCCAGATATCCCATTGATTCCTATGGGAAAATAAAATTTATGTTTACATCTTACACCCTAACATAACCCCCGAGTCTATACACCCCTAATCTGCCGCCACCTACATTATACTTATTAACCCCTAATCTGCCACCCCGACAACGCCGCCACCTACATAAAGTTATTAACCCCTATTCTGCCGCCGCCACCTACATAATGTTATTAACCCCTATCCCTCTGTTCCCAGAGCCCACCGCAACTAAATTAATGTATTAACCCCTAAACCCCTGGCCTCCCACATCACTGGGACTTACTAAACCTATTAACCCCTAAACCGCCAGGCCCCCACATCGCCATAAACTAAATTAAACTATTAACCCCTAAACCTAAAAACCTGTTAACTTCATATTAAATATTAACTCATCCCTATATTATAATAAATTTAAACTTACCTTTAGATTTAAATTAAACTATATTAAACTAATAATTAATCTACCCTAACTATTAGACTAAAATTACATTAAACTATATTCAACTAATAATTAATCTACCCTAACTGTTATACTAAATTACATTAAACTACAAATTAAATTAAATATAGTATATATTTAAACACCTAACCCTACTCAAATAATTTAAATCCACGATTAAAAATTACAAAGTTACAAAAAACTAACAACTAAGTTACAAAAAATAACAAACACTAAGTTACACAAAATAAAAAAGAAATGATCAAATATTTAAACTAATTACACCTAATCTAAGAGCCCTATGAAAATAAAAAAGCCCTCACAAAATAAAAAAAAAACCCCTAACCTACAATAAACTACAAATAGTCCTTAAAAAGGCCTTTTGTGGGGCATTGCCCCAAAGAAATCAGCTCTTTAAAAGGGCATTTAGCTCTATTGCAGCCCAAACCCTAATCTAAAACTAAAACCCACCCAATAAACCCTTAAAAAAACCTAACACTAACCCCCAAAGATCCACTTACAGTTTTGAAGACTGGACATCCATCGTCAACGAAGCTGGGAGAAGTCCTCAACAAAGCCGGGAGAAGTCTTCATCCAAGCCGGGAGAAGTGGTCCTCCAGATGGGCAGAAGTCTTCATCCAGATGGCATCTTCTATCTTCATCTATCCGGCGTGGAGCGGGTCCATCTTCAAGACATCCGGCATGGAGCATCCTCTTCTTCCGACGACTCCCGATGAAGGAAGGTTCCTTTAAGTGACGTCATCCAAGATGGTGTCCCTTAGATTCCGATTGGCTGATAGAATTCTATCAGTCAATCGGAATTAAGGTGTAAAAAATCCTATTGGCTGATACAATCAGCCAATAGGATTGAGCTCGCATTCTGTTGGCTGATTGGATCAGCCAATAGGATGAAAGCTCAATCCTATTGGCTGATTGCAACAGCCAATAGGATTTTTTCAACTTTAATTCCTATTGGCTGATAGAATTATATCAGCCAATTGAAATCTAAGGGACGCCATCTTGGATGACGTAATTTAAAGGAACATTCATTATTCAAGAAGATGTCGAACGAAGAGGATGTTCCGCGTCGGATGTCTTGAAGATGGAGCTGCTCCGCGCTGGATGGATGACGATAGAAGATGCCGTCTGGGTGAAGACTTCTACGGGCTTGAATGAAGACTTTGGCCGCTTGGATGAAGACTTCTGCCAGCTTTGATGAGGGCTTCTCCCGGCTTCTTTGAGGATGGATGTTGGATCTTCAAAACTGTAAGTGGATCTTCAGGGGTTAGTGTTAGGTTTTTTTAAGGGTTTATTGGGTGGGTTTTAGTTTTAGATTAGGGTTTGGGCTGCAATAGAGCTAAATGCCCTTTTAAGGGCAATGCCCATCCAAATGCCTTTTTCAGGGCAATGGGGAGCTTAGGTTTTTTGAGTTAGGTTTTTATTTGGGGGGGTTGGTTGTGTGGGTGGTGGGTTTTACTGTTGGGGGGGGTATTTGTATTTTTTATTTACAGGTAAAAGAGCTGATTTATTTGGGGCAATGCCCTGCAAAAGGCCCTTTTAAGGGCTATTTGTAGTTTATTGTAGGTTAGGGGATTTTTTTATTTTTTTTGGGGGGGGGGGCTTTTTTATTTTCATAGGGCTCTTAGATTAGGTGTAATTAGTTTAAATATTTAATAATTTCTTTTTTATTTTGTGTAACTTAGTGTTTGTTATTTTTGGTAACTTAGTTGTTAGTTTTTTGTAACTTTGTAATTTTTAATTGTAGAATTAAATTATTTGAGTAGGGTTAGGTTTTTAAATATATAATATAGTTAATTTAATTTGTAGCTTAATGTAATTTTAGTATAACAGTTAGGGTAGGTTAATTATTAGTTGAATATAGTTTAATGTATTTATAGTATAATAGTTAGGGTAGGTTAATTAATAGTTTAATATAGTTTAATGTAATTTTAGTCTAATAGTTTGGGTAGATTAATTAATAGTTTAATATAGTTTAATGTAATTGTAGTATAATAGTTAGGGTAGGTTAATTAATAGTTTAATATAGTTTAATTTAATTCTAAAGGTAAGTTTAAATTTATTATAAGATAGGGATGAGTTAATATTTAATATAAAGTTAGCGGGTTGTTAGGTTTAGGGATTAATAGGTTAATTTAGTTTATGGCGATGTGGGGGGCTGGAGGTTTAGGGGTTAATAACTTTATTTAGTTGCGGTGGGCTCCGGGAGTGGCGGGATAGGGGTTAATAACATAATGTAGGTGGCGGCGGTGTAGGGGGTGGCAGATTAGGGTTTAATAACATAATGTAGGTGGCGGCAGTATAGGGGCAGCAGATTAGGGGTTAAGAACATAATGTAGGTGGCGGTGGTGTAGGGGGCGGCAGAATCGGGGTTAAGAACATAATGTAGGTGGCGATGGGGTCCGGGGGCGGCGAGATAGGGGTTAATAACTTTATTTAGTTGAGGTGGGCTCCGGGAGCAGCGGGATAGGGGTTAAACAGTTTAGTATAGTGGTGGTGTTTAGTGACAGGGTACAAATAAAGCTGTGAAAAAGTCGAATAGCAGCGAGATCGATGACTGTCAGTTAACAACAGTCCGCTGCTCATCACCCTGTACTTGGTGCATGGCTTTTTGACAGCTTTTTATATAAATATAGAGAGCGTATTCAGGTCCGTGGCCGCGATGTTAGGCGAGCGTATTGGTGCCGGCGAATGCAGCACAGTTGACGGCTTGATAAGTAGTCCTCCATGTCTCCATAACTGTACACAATATTCCAGATGTTATTTCTGCTGTTAATACCTTTCCAAGTGCAACCAAGTATTTAACTGGCCTTACCAGCTGCACTGCTTCATTGACTAACAAATTAAAAAGTTCTGTTCCTTTTTAGTTACAGTCAGTAATGTACTATTGAGACTGTAATTGGCCTTTGGATTTTTGGATCCTATATGCATAATTTTGTTCTTTCTAATATTGGGAGACATAGCTAGAGTTTTGAAGACACTTCAAAAACTTAAATGCAAACCTATTGTACAATCTACTGTTAGATTCACATGCATGCATAAAGTCACTGAAAAATATTGTTAAACAAAAACTATTATAAACAGGTGTTTCAAAGGGTTTTCATATGTGTTTTTTTAGATCTTCACTAAGATGTGCAGTGCAGCCAAAAATAAAGTGTAAAATGACCTGTATATGTCTGAATGCAGTTTTTCATTTAACAACTGGTATTAATTTATGAGTTGAGCAGAATTAACAATTTAATTTGTTTGCGAGAAATGTTATTAAATAAATTAATCATCAGAAATAAAATACATTTGCAATGTTCTTGCCTGCTTTCCTAAATACTAATTTAAAGGGGCAGTATACTGTCATTTTTTTAATGAGTTTACAATTACTTGTTATACCAGCATATATGAAATAGCTGGTTTTGTTCTATGACACCACAACCCATCAAAGGGCTAGATTACGAGTGGCACGTTAACAGTTACATGTGAGTGAAAAGGGGTTTATTTTGGGTGTTTGCGCATGTCGGGTTTTCCATTCGTATTACAAATTGAAAGTAAACACGACTGCTTGAGCACAATCGCACAAAACACATCAAAAATACATTACAAAGTACAGTTACACTCATAATAACACCATCTAATAAAAAGTATTCTAAAATAACTTGCACAAAGATAAGAGGTCTCAGATGTTAGTGAAACAAAGGCTGCACAGGGCTTTTATAGATACATACATATACATGTCTAAATATGGATATGTATGGATATATATATATATATATACATATATATATATATATATATATATATATATATATATATATATATATATAATTTGCATACGAAGAGAGAAATATATATGAATTTGTGTGTGCATATGTATTTATGTATTTATATGTGTATATATATGTATTTACAGACTTAAAGGGACAGTCAACACCAGGATTTTTGTTGTTTAAAAAGAAAGATAATCCCTCTATTACCCATTCCCCAGTTTTGCATAACCAACACAGTTATAATAATACACGTTTTACCTCTGTAATTATCTTGCATCTAAGCTTCTGCTGACTGCCCCCTTATTTCAGTTCTTTTGACAGACATGCAGTTTAGCCAATCAGTGCTCTCTCCTAGGTCACTTTACGTGCATGAGCTCAATGTTATCTATATGAAACATGTGAACTAATGCCCTCTAGTGGTCAAAATGTATTCAGATTAGAGGCAGTCTTCAAGGTCTAAGAAATTAGCATATGAACCTCCTAGTTTTAGCTTTCAACTAAGAATACCAAGAGAACAAAGCAAAATTGGTGATAAAAGTAAATTGGAAAGTTGTTTAAAATTGCATGCCCTATTTAAAACATGAAAGTTTTTTTTGGACTTGACTGTCCCTTTAAATACACACAAAGACATATATATATATATATATATATATATATATATATATATATATATATATATATATATATATATATATGCATACAAAGAGAGAAGCACTCTACCAGGAACGTACAACAGCTCAGTAGCTTGTTCTGTGGTGAGTTACCACCTAGGAGCAGTCTCTTTTATCCCAGTTGTGCTTTCCACAAAGGAAAACTTTTCTGAAGTATATCAGTCTGATCCCGCCAAGTAAGGTCAGTCCAGTCCCGAAATACCAGGCAATTCTCCTTTGAACAAGGAACATGACAACCCCAGACATATAAAAAGGATATAGCTTGGGTACGCGGAGTGCTTGAGAGTCCAAGGAAAAGGAAACTGTTTACATAGGTTTGGTTTAATTGCTTCATGAAACTTATCATGATGTATCTTTAACCAATAAAAAAAAACACACATAAAAGCAAGATTACACATATATTTGAAACTTAAACGGAACACTAAATTCAAAATGTAAGTACATTTTGAAATATGTCAGAAATAAAATCTACTTCTCATTTAGGGCAAGATTACAAAACGTCGGCAAATCAGTTGCGAAAACACTATGCGTGTTTTGGATATTTCGCATTTTGGGTTGTGCAGCTATTACAAGTTGCAAAATAACTTATTTCTTTCCTAAGATATAGTGAGTCCACAGATCATCTTAATTACTGCTGGACAGGAGTGATATCCCAACAGTAATTGAGATGATCTGTAGACTCACTATATCCGGAAATAAATAAATTTATCAGGTAAGCATAAATTATGTTTTCTTTCCTAAGATATAGTGAGTCCACAGATCATCTCAGTTACTGTTGGGATATCACTCCTGTCCAGCAGTAATTAAGATGATCTGTGGACTCACTATATCCGGAAATAAATAAATTTATCAGGTAAGCATAAATTATGTTTTCTTTCCTAAGATATAGTGAGTCCACAGATCATCTCAATTACTGTTGGGATATCACTCCTGTCCAGCAGTAATTAAGATGATCTGTGAACTCACTATATCCGTAAATAAATAAATTTATCAGGTAAGCATAAATTATGTTAAGCCGCGTAATCTAAACAGCCAAATCCCCATAGAAGTCAATGGAGAAGACAAATAGAAAACCCCCCTCCACAAAAACCCTAATCTGTTGCACAAAGCCCATGATGTATTCTCCTCTTAATGTTTACATGAAAATGCTAATATTTCATATTGCAAAAATGTTTTCTCAGCGGAATATGTTCTATTTTTTTCTAAATAAATATTTCTCTATATATGTGATGATTTTTGGACTGATATATCGATTTATAGTGAGATATTTATAGGAATATATGTCTAGATATCTCGAGATCTATATACAAATATCTCTTTGAAAATCCCTCTTAGATATTGTTTAATGTGCATAAGATTGTAATAAATGTATAAATGCATGTTTCTCTATGTAAGTGTATGTATGTCAATGTAAAATCCCTTTGTCTGCTTTTTTTTTCTAACACCCAAGATCTTTAAACCCTTATAACTTTTGTGTGCAATATTTTCTTACATTAATTTTTATTAGACAGTGTTAATATTAGTGTAAGTGTATTTTGTAATGTATTTTTGAAGTGTTTTGTGAATTTTTTATGTTGTGCAAAACTGTTAACTACAGCTCTTCAAGCCCAGAAAGGATTGTTGCATTAAAGGGGAATGCGTGTGCGCTATCATGATTTTTCAAGACTTGTAATTACTGCACAATGGAAATTGATTGTGAAAAGACCATGGGGGATATTTATCAAGCCGTCAACCGCAAATACGCTGGAATTCCGCAGCGAAATTGTTGTGAGCTTGATCCGACCTAGTTATCAAAGCCTACAGACCGGCAAAAGTTGAAATTTGTGATGTAACATACGATCCGCTGGTCTCAATCCAACACAGATCGATGCTTACGTCATTACAGATGTTCTCTATTTGACAACTTTTCACAGTTATCAAATTTCTAACAGGTACGCTCGCCCAGCATACTTGGTTTTCAATCCGCCACCATGGAGGCCACGGATGCCATAGGAATCAATAGGAGTCTGAAAGCAGCGAAAGCTTATGTTCGATGCTGTCAGATATCCCATTGATTTATATGGTAGAAAACAAGTTACGTTTACACCTAACACCCTAACATAAGCTCCGAGTCTAAACACCCCTAATCTGCCGCCCCAACATCGCCGCCACCTACATAATGTTATTAATCCCTATTCCACTACTCCCTGACATCGCCGCCACCTACATAATGTTATTAACCCCTATTCCGCCGCTCCCCGACATCGCCACCACCTACATAATGTTATTAACCCCTATCCTGCCGCTCCGGGACCCCCCCGCAACCTAAATAAAAGTATTAACCCCTATCCCTCTGCTCCCTGACCCCGCAGCCACTAAATAAATGTATTAACCCCTAAACCTCTGGCCTCTCACATCACTACCACTAACTAAACATATTAACCCCTAAACTGCCAGCCCCCCACATCGCCATAAACTAAATTAAGCTATTACCCCTAAACCTAACAACCTGCTAACTTTAAATTATAATTACAACATCCCTATCTTCAAATAAATTTAAACTTAGCTGTAGAATTAAAATAAACTAATTTTAAACTATTAATTAACCTACCCTAACTATTATACTACACTTAAATTAAACTGCCAATTAAATTAACTTAATTACATATTAAAAACACCTAACCCTACTCAAATTATTTAACCCCTTAACGACCAAGGACGTGCAGGGTACGTCCTCAAAAGAAAGTCAGTTAACGACCAAGGACGTACCCTGCACGTCCTCGGTCTGGAAAGCAGCTGGAAGCGATCCTGATCACTTCCAGCTACTTTCCGGTTATTGCAGGATGCCTCGATATTGAGGCATCCTGCAATAACATTTTTTAGCCATCCGGTGAAGAGAGAGCCACTCTGTGGCCCTCTCTGCACCGGAGATCGGTGGCTATTTTCGTTGGTGGGTGGGAGCCGGTATGGGAGGCGGGTGGCGGCCATCGATGGCCCTGCTGATCTGGAGGGGGCGGGATCGTGGACGGGGATGGCCGGGGTCTCGCACAGACGCACGCACGTACGGGGGGGCGGGGGCAGGCGCGTGCACGGGGAGGGAGCGGGTGGGAACCGCTACACTACAGAAAAAAAGTGTACAACAATGAAAAAAATGGGGGGAAAAAATATTTAAAAAAAACCCATCAGTTAGGTGGTGGAGGTTGGTCTGTGGTGGGGGGGGGGAAGCTACACTACAGAAAAAACGGCAAAACAATTAAAAAAACATTTTTTTTTTGCAAACTGGGTACTGGCAGCTGCCAGTACCCAAGATGGCCCCCAATAAGGCAGAGGGGGAGGGTTAGAGAGCTGTTTTGGGGGGGATCAGGGAGGTTGGGGATTTATTTTTATTTTTTTTAAAAAAAGCTTTTATTTTAGTACTGACAGACTTTCTGCCAGTAATTAAGATGGCGGGGACAATTGTGGGGTGGGGGAGGGAAGGGAGCTGTTTGGGAGGGATCAGGGGGTGGGATGTGTGATCTCTACACTAAAGCTAAAATTAACCCTGCAAGCTCCCTACAAACTACCTAATTAACCCCTTCACTGCTAGCCATAATACACGTGTGATGCGCAGCAGTATTTAGCGGCCTTTCTAATTACCAAAAAGCAACACCAAAGTCATATATGTCTGCTATTTCTGAACAAAGGGGATCCCAGAGAAGCATTTACAACCATTTGTGCCATAATTGCACAAGCTGTTTGTAAATAATTTCAATGAGAAACCTAAAATTGTGAAAAATTTTGCGTTTTTTTTAATTTGATCGCATTTGGCGGTGAAATGGTGGCATGAAATATACCAAAATGGGCCTAGATCAATAATTGGGGTTGTCTACTACACTACACTAAATCTAAAATTAACCCTAGAAGCTCCCTACATGCTCCCTAATTAACCCCTTCACTGCTGGGCATAATACACGTGTGGTGCGCAGTGGCATTTAGCAGCTTTCTAATAACCAAAAAGCAAAGCCATATATGTCTGCTATTTCTGAACAAAGGGGATCCCAGAGAAGCATTTACAACCATTATTGCTATAATTGCATAAGTTGTTTTTAAAAATTTCAGTGAGAAACCTAAAGTTTGTGAAAAAATTTGTGAAAAAGTGAACAATTTTTATTATTTGATCGCATTTGGCGGTGAAATGGTGGCATGAAATATAGCAAAATGGGCCTAGATCAATACTTTGGGATGTCTTCTAAAAAAAAATATATACATGTCAATGGATATTCAGGGATTCCTGAAAGATATCAGTGTTCCAATGTAACTAGCGTTAATTTTGAAAAAAAGTGTTTTTTAAATAGCAAAGTGCTACTTGTATTTATGGCCCTATAACTTGCAAAAAAAGGAAAGTACATGTAAACATATTGTTGCTTTTTGCTTTGGCCCTGGACTTTGAATCTCTGCTGTCTGTCCTGACCTTGTGTCTGACTGGTTATTGTCTTATTACTACTGATACTGTGTTTTTCTACTGTTTGTTCCAGCTATTGGACCCTATCCTTTTAACTGCATTTATGTTCCAGAGTCAGTACAGCCCCAATACACACAGATGCTCATTCACACCCACACACACACACATGCTCACTCACACACACACACACACACAGATGCTCACACACACAAACAAACAAAGAGATGCTCACTCACACACACACACATGCTCACTCACACACACACACAGATGCTCACACACACACAAACAGATGCTCACACACACACATGCTCACTCACACACACACACACAATGCTCACTCACTCACACACACATGCTCACTCACTCACTCAATATCCTTTGTTGAAAAGCATACACATATTGATATCCTTTGTTGAAAAGCATATCTAGGTAGGCTCAGGGGTAGCAATGAACTACTGGGAGCTAGCTGCTGATTGGTGGCTGCATTTATATGCCTCTTGTCATTGGCTCATCCAATGTGTTTATCTAGATACCAAGAGAATAAAGCAAGTCTAATAATAGAAGTAAATTGGAAAGTTGTTTAAAATAGTATTCTCTTTCTGAATTATAATATTTCAGATAATAAAAAGGCCTTTAAAAATGGGTTTTATGTACTTTTAACATTTAAACTTGCTGTACACTGTTCTGTCTAGAAAACCCCTCGTCAAACAAATACAGAGACAGCAGTCTGTAGGCAAATCTTCTTCCTATAAATTAGTTATCCCACTCACCATCAAAACTATCGCCTAGATTACGAGTTTTGCGTTAGAAACTGTGCAGTGCTAACGAGCAGTTTATGCTCACCGCTCACTTACAGACAACGCTGGTATTATGGGTTTTTACAAAACCGGCGTTAACCGCAAAAAAGTGAGTGTAGAGCAAAATTTTGCTCCACATCTCACCTCAATACCAGCGCTGCTTATGTTAGCGGTGAGCTGGCTGAACGTGCTCATGCACGATTTCCCCATAGGAATCAATGGGGAGAGCCGGCTGAAAAAAAACCTAACACCTGCAAAAAAGCAGCGTTTAGCTTCTAATGCAGCCCCATTGATTCCTATGGGGAAAATACATTTATGTCTACACCTAACACCCTAACATGAACCCCGAGTCTAAACACCCCTAATCTTACACTTATTAACCCCTAATCTGCCGCCCCCAACATCACCACCACCTGCATTATATTATTAACCCCTAATCTGCCGCTCCGGACACCGCCACCACCTACATTATACTTATTAACCCCTAAACTACTGCCCCCAACATCGCCACCACCTACACCCCTAATCTGCCTTCCCCAATGTCGCCGCAACCTACCTACATTTATTAACCCCTAATCTGCCGCCCCCAATGTCGCCACCACTATATTAAAGTTAATAACCCCTAAACCTAAGTCTAACCCTAACCCCCTTTAACTTAAATACAATTTAAATAAATCTAAATAAAATTTCTATCATTTAATAAATTATTCCTATTTAAAACTAAATACTTACCTATAAAATAAACCATAAGCTAGCTACAATATAACTAATAGTTACATTGTAGCTAGCTTAGGGTTTATTTTTATTTTACAGGCAAGTTTATTTTAACTAGGTAGAACAGTTACTAAATAGTTATTAACTATTTAATAACTACCTAGTTAAAATAAATACAAAAGTACCTGTAAAATAAAACCTAACCTAACTTACAATTACACCTAACACTACACTATAATTAAATAAATTAAATACAATTAAATAAAATTAGCTAAAAATTAGCTAAAGTACAACCCCCCCCCCCACTAAATTACAGAAAATAAAAGATTTTTAAACTAATTACACCTAATCTAATCCCCTAACAAAATAAAAAAGCCCCCTCCCCAAAATATAAAAAGCCCTACCCTATACTAATTACAAATAGCCTTTAAAAGGGCCTTTTGCCTGTTAAAAAAAAAGTACAAATCACCCCCCAACATTAAAACCCACCACCCACACAATCAACCCTACTCTAAAACCCACCCAATCCCCCCTTAAAAAAACTACACTAACCCCTTGAAGATCACCTTACCAGGAGACGTCTTCACCCAACCGGGCCGAAGTCCTCAATGGAGCCGGGAGAAGTCTTCATCCAAGCCGAGCAAAGTGTTCCTCCAGATGGGGAGAAGTCTTCATCCAGATGGCATCTTCTATCTTCATCCATACGGCACGGAGCGGGTCCATCTTCAAGACATCCGATGCGGAGCATCCTCTTCATCCGACGGCTCTTCTGTAATGAAAGTTCCTTTAAATGACGTAATTCAAGATGGTGTCCCTTCAATTCCAATCAGCCAATCGGAATTAAGGTTTAAAAAATCCTATTGGCTGATCCAATCAGCCAATAGGATTGAGCTTGCATTCTATTGGCTGTTTCAATTTGCCAATAGATTGCCAGCTCAATCCTATTGGATGATTGCATCAGCCAATAGGATTTTTTCTTCCTTAATTCTGATTGGCTGATAGAATTCTATCAGCCAAAACAGCATTATAAACCTAATAATATAGATTGTATCATCATCAAACTAAGTTTAATGAACAAAAACATTTGCTAACAGCACCTAATAAAATAATTTGCACAACAGACTGCATCATCATCAAACTAAGTTTAATGAACAAAAAACGTTTTTTTTAATTGCATTGTTCTGCAAACAGTTCTCTGCATTGTTAGCATGTTAGATAATATTGGGTCTGCACCGATTCTATGCATTTCAATCTGCAGTGATTAATTAGCAGTTAGGTACCCTCACCTCAGGCACCTAAGTCTTCATTTCAAACCTTTAAAAATAATGTATTTGGTGTTACTTATGACAATTTTGAGAGGGGCCTGGAACATAACTCCCTCACTTCCCATTGACTTACATTATAAACTGTGTTTCAATTTACAATGGTTTCGATTTACATCCATTCCTCCTAGAACCTAACCGCGGCAAAAAACTGATGGCTACCTGTACAAGGAAATGGGCACATATAGGCAAGCAACAAATATGTTTGTAATTGTTGCTGTTTGAACAATATTGGGCCTGTGATCAGTCACGCTATTGCTCAGTGTATTTGGTTATCATTTGGTAGATTCAATTCATATACAGGGAAATGGACACATATAGGCAAGCAACGAATATGTTTTTAATTGTTGCTGTTGTAACAATATTGAGCACGTGATCAGTCACGCTGTTGCTCAGTGTATTCAGTTATCTATTTGATCAGATTAATATCCTATATATGTACCCCCTATTATATGTACCAGTTTATTGTTCCCCCTGAAGGTGTTAACTATATGCAAAAAGGGTTACATTTAGCGATTAATTATTGCAGATATTAAACCAAATAATTAATAGCCGTGGCTTCAATGACAGATTATTGTGCTCTGTTACCAAAATAACATTACCGAGTTTTTGGATAGCCTAGCCAAAAAAGGTTTTGGTTGATAAGCTATGAAGCTTAAAGTATAGCTATAAGACTTGTGTGTGCGAGTTTGCACTATTATTTAGATAGTAATCCTCCGATCAGGCTGTTTAAACAAATCGTTATTAAATTATTGAATGCTACATAAGCTGCGCTCTATGTGGATGATTTACACCACATTCCTAGTATGCATAATTTATCAGGTTGTGATATCAACAAAACAGTTAAAGCGGCAAGTTAAAATACAGGAGTTCCCATTGACTATGCATAATTTATCAGGTTGTGATATCAACAAAACAGTTAAAGCAGCAAGTTAAAATACACGAGTCCCTATGGACTTGGTGAGGAGTCAATGGGAACTCCTTTATTTTAGCTTTAACTGTTTTGTTGATATCACAACCTGATAAATTATGCATACTAGGAATGTGGTGTAAATCTTTGGGTACGATTTGAGTCAAGTACCGCAGTTACATAATATACAAGGTTTTAATAGTTAAAAGTACATATAGGGGACTATTTATCAAGGTCTGGCGGACCTGATCCGACAATGTGGATCAGGTGCAGACCTCGCTGAATACGGCGAGCAATACTCTCACCGTATTCAGCATTGCACCAGCAGATCACAAGAGCTGCTAGTGCAACGCCGCCCCCTGCAGACTCGCGGCCAATGGGCCGCCAGCAGGGGGTGTCAATCAACTCGATCGTACTCGATCGGGTTGTATTGTGGCGATGTGTGCCCGCCTGCTCAGAGCAGGCGGACAGGTTATGGAGCAGCCAGAAACACAGGGCATCAAGCTCCATTCGGAGCTTGATACATATGCCCCAAAGTCACTTATACAGTGGATTACTTCATCCACATAGAGTGCATCTTATGTAGCATTCAATCATTTAATAACAATTTGTTTAAACAGCCTGATCGGAGGATTACTATCTAAATAATAGTGCAAACTTGCACACACAAGTCTTATAGCTATACTTTAAAGGGACACTGAACCCAATTTTTTTCTTTCGTGATTCAGATAGAGCATAACTTTTTTTTTTTTTTAAATACTTTTATTGACCAACAAAAGGCAATGCTATACAGTGATACGGATAAGACTCATAGCAGTCACATTAACAGCAGAACAAAAAAGTTGCTAACATCTGATAATTCATACAGTTTTATCAGTCATATTGTATAGCCTCAAACACACAGTCTTCCTCAAGGAAAGTTTACTTTTATTATAATCCGAGTCAAAAAGAAAAAGAATAATTATCTTAAATCGCCCTATGTTGGGGTTTTATCCATTTTTTTCCAAAAAAATACCCCTCCTCGAAAAAAAAACAAAAAAAAACAAAAAGAAAAAAACAAAACAAAAAAAACACAAACAAACAATAAAACTAACAAAAAAAAAAAAGTCAAACAATCAAACACACAGACCAAAAAAGTCCAACTCTCTCCCTGTTCCATTTACCATATGTTTAAAAGAACTAATTCTAAGTTTTGAAACAGAAAGATCATGTATTCCCTTTCGTTTTCAGAAAGTGATTTAATATACACTGCCCATTTATTAAAATATTTCCTTATATCATCTTCATTATCTATGTCTGTGTCTTTCTGTTCTAGTAAGCATTGTTTTTTCAGACAATTCTGAATTTCAGAGACACTGGGTACAGAGCGCATTTTCCATTTTTTGCATATCAAATATCTGGTGGCTAATATAGAAGTAGATACCAATGTATCATTAGGATGGCGCTCATTTGAATTATCAATACATAATATTATCTGGTAGAGAGAAAAGGTCAATGGGGGAATTTTTAGGACCCTATTCAACCAATATTCTAGCTTACGCCATGTATTTCTAACTTTTGGGCAATACCAGAACATATGTTCAAGATTAGCTGCTGAGAGTGAGCATTTAGGGCATTTATCAAAATCCGAATTGTGTATCCTGAGGCCTTTTTCTGGAGTGAAGTATGCTCTATGAAGCAATCTAATGTGTGCTTCCCGCCATGTGGCAGAGAGAGTTATCGTTATCTTTGCCACTTTACCTATAGAGTGTTGCATAATTTTTGGATCCACCATGTTCTGATCTAGAAGTGAGATCCATGTTGAGGCGAGCCTTGTCAGGTTTAAATTTCCCCTGTTACTACCGAGTAACTGATAGCACAAAGAAATGGGCATCTCATTAGTTCTCATAAGTATAAGCCAATTTTCCAATTTACCCAGTTTCCAACTTCATCCTACTTCTCTAGTTATTTCAAAAAGAAAATGGGGGCTAGTTATCAAGCCGTCTACTTTTCTGGCTTCGCCGGCCCAATACGTCCGCCTAAGCTCGCCTACCTTCGCCGCCGCGGACCTTGAATACGTTCGCCTAAGTTATCAAATAAAGCTGTCAAAAAGCCGCGGGGCGATGAGCAGCGGACTGTGACAGTTATCACTCATCCGATCTCGCTGCCCTTCGGCTTTTTCCCAGCTTTATTGCTAGCCTGTCACTAAGCACTCACACTAAACTGCACTGTTCTACCCCCTATACCGGCGCCCCCGGAGCCCCCCGCAACTCAATAAAGTTACTAACCCCTAAACCGCCGCTCCTAGACCCTGCCGCAACTCTTATAAATGTATGAACCCCTAAACCGCCGCTCCCGGACACCGCTGCCACCTACAGTATACCTAGTAACCCCTATCCTGCCCCCCCTATACCGTCGCCCTCTATTATAAAATTATTAACCCCTATCCTGCTGATCCCGCACCTCTCCGCAACTAAATAAATAGTTTAACCCCTAAACCGCCGCTCCATGAACCCGCCGCAACCTATAATAAATTTATTAACCCCTATCCTGCCCCCCACTACGCCGCCGCCACTGTAATAAAATTATTAACCCCTAAACCTAAGTCTAACCCTAACCATAACGCCCCCCTAACTTAAATATTAATTAAATAAATCTAAATAAATTAACTCTTATTAACTAAATGAATCCTATTTAAAACTAAATACTTACCTTTAAAATAAACCCTAATATAGCTATAATATAAATAATAATTATATTCTAGCTATCTTAGGATTTATTTTTATTTTACAGGTAACTTTCAATTTATTTTAACCATGTACAATAACTATTAAATAGTTATTAACTATTTAATAGCTTACCTAGCTAAAATAAAGAGAAATGTACCTGTGAAATAAATCCTAACCTAAGTTACAATTACACCTAACACTACACTATACTTTAATAAATTATTCCTATTTAAAAATAAATACTTACCTGTAAAATAAACCCTAAGATAGCTACAATGTAATTAATACTTATATTATAGCTATTTTTGGATTTATATTTATTTTACAGGTAACTTTGTATTTATTTTAGCTAGTTAGAATAGTTATTAAATAGTTATTAACTATTTAATAACTACCTAGCTAAAAGAAATACAAAATTACCTGTAAAATAATTCCTAACTTAAGTTACAATTAAACCTAATACTACACTATCATTAAATTAACTAAATAAACTACCTATAAAGAACTACAATGAAATACAATTACATAAACTAACTAAAGTACAAAAAATAAAAAAAGCTAAGTTACAAAAAATAAAAAATTAAGTTACAAACATGTTAAAAATATTACAACAATTTTAAGCTACTTACACCTAATCTAAGCCCCCTAATAAAATAACAAACCCCCCCAAAATAAAAAAAATCCCTACCCTATTCTAAATTACATAAATTTCAATGCTCTTTTACCTTACCAGCCCTTAAAAGGGCCATTTGTGGGGGCATGCCCCAAAAAGTTCAGCTCTTTTGCCTGTAAAATAAAAATACAACCCCCCCCCCAACATTAAAACCCACCACCCACATACCCCTAATCTAACCCAAACCCCCCTTACAAAAACCTAACACTAATCCCCTGAAGATCATCCTACCTTGAGTCGTCTTCACTCAGCTGAGCCACCGATGGAACTGAAGAGGGCATCCGGAACGGAAGAAGTTAATCCTCCAAGCGGCGCTGAAGAAATCTTCCATCCGATGAAGTCATCATCCAGGCGGCGCTGAAGAAGTCTTCGATCTGGCCGATGTCATCTTCAAAGAGGCGCTGAAGAGGTCTTCTATCCGGGCGAAGTCATCTTCCAAGCCGGGTCTTGAATCTTCCTTCCGCCGACGCGGAACCACCTTCTTCACCGACGGACTACGACGAATGACGGCTCCTTTAAGGGACGTCATCCAAGATGGCGTCCCCTCAATTCCGATTGGCTGATAGGATTCTATCAGCCAATCGGAATTAAGGTAGGAAAATCTGATTGGCTGATGGAATCAGCCAATCAGATTCAAGTTCAATCCGATTGGCTGATCCAATCAGCCAATCAGATTGAGCTCGCATTCTATTGGCTGATCGGAACAGCCAATAGAATGCGAGCTCAATCTGATTGGCTGATTGGATCAGCCAATCGGATTGAACTTGAATCTGATTGGCTGATTCCATCAGCCAATCAGATTTTCCTACCTTAATTCCAATTGGCTGATAGAATCCTATCAGCCAATCGGAATTGAGGGGACGCCATCTTGGATGACGTCCCTTAAAGGAGCCGTCATTCGTCGTAGTCCGTCGGTGAAGAAGGTGGTTCCGCGTCGGCGGAAGGAAGATTCAAGACCCGGCTTGGAAGATGACTTCGCCCGGATAGAAGACCTCTTCAGCGCCTCTTTGAAGATGACATCGGCCGGATCGAAGACTTCTTCAGCGCCGCCTGGATGATGACTTCATCGGATGGAAGATTTCTTCAGCGCCGCTTGGAGGATTAACTTCTTCCGTTCCGGATGCCCTCTTCAGTTCCATCGGTGGCTCGGCTGAGTGAAGACGACTCAAGGTAGGATGATCTTCAGGGGATTAGTGTTAGGTTTTTGTAAGGGGGGTTTGGGTTAGATTAGGGGTATGTGGGTGGTGGGTTTTAATGTTGGGGGGGGGGTTGTATTTTTATTTTACAGGCAAAAGAGCTGAACTTTTTGGGGCATGCCCCCACAAATGGCCCTTTTAAGGGCTGGTAAGGTAAAAGAGCATTGAAATTTATGTAATTTAGAATAGGGTAGGGATTTTTTTTATTTTGGGGGGGTTTGTTATTTTATTAGGGGGCTTAGATTAGGTGTAAGTAGCTTAAAATTGTTGTAATATTTTTAACATGTTTGTAACTTAATTTTTTATTTTTTGTAACTTAGCTTTTTTTATTTTTTGTACTTTAGTTAGTTTATGTAATTGTATTTCATTGTAGTTCTTTGTAGGTAGTTTATTTAGTTAATTTAATGATAGTGTAGTATTAGGTTTAATTGTAACTTAAGTTAGGATTTATTTTACAGGTAATTTTGTATTTCTTTTAGCTAGGTAGTTATTAAATAGTTAATAACTATTTAATAACTATTCTAACTAGCTAAAATAAATACAAAGTTACCTGTAAAATAAATATAAATCCAAAAATAGCTATAATATAAGTATTAATTACATTGTAGCTATCTTAGGGTTTATTTTACAGGTAAGTATTTATTTTTAAATAGGAATAATTTATTAAAGTATAGTGTAGTGTTAGGTGTAATTGTAACTTAGGTTAGGATTTATTTCACAGGTACATTTCTCTTTATTTTAGCTAGGTAAGCTATTAAATAGTTAATAACTATTTAATAGCTATTGTACATGGTTAAAATAAATTGAAAGGTACCTGTAAAATAAAAATAAATCCTAAGATAGCTAGAATATAATTATTATTTATATTGTAGCTATATTAGGGTTTATTTTAAAGGTAAGTATTTAGTTTTAAATAGGATTCATTTAGTTAATAAGAGTTAATTTATTTAGATTTATTTAATTAATATTTAAGTTAGGGGGCGTTAGGGTTAGGGTTAGGTTTAGGGGTTAATCATTTTATTACAGTGGCGGCGGCGTAGTGGGGGGCAGGATAGGGGTTAATAAATTTATTATAGGTGGCGACGGTGTAGGGGGGGCAGATTAGGGGTTAATAAATGTATTATAGGTGGCGACGGTGTAGGGGGGGCAGGATAGGGGTTAATACATTTAATATAGGTTGCGGCGGGTTCAGGGAGCGGCGGGTTAGGGGTTAATACATTTATTATAGTTGCGGTGGGCTCCGGGAGCGGCGGTTTAGGGGTTAATATGTATAGAGTAGCTTGCGGTGGGCTCCGGGAGCGGCGGTTTAGGGGGTAATAACTTTATTTAGTTGCGGCGGTGTAGGGGGGGTCAGATTAGGGGTGTTTAGACTCGGGGTACATGTTAGGGTGTTAGGTGTAGACAGCTCCCATAGAAATCAATGGGATGTCTGTCAGCAGCGAACTTGTACTTTCGCTATGGTCAGACTCCCATTGATTCCTATGGGATCCGCCGCCTCCAGGCTGGCGCTTTGAAAACCAGGTACGCTGGGCCGTAAAAGTGCCGAGCGTACCTGCTAGTTTTTTGATAGCTAGCAAAAGTAGTGAGAATGTGCCGCACTTGTGTGCGGAACATCTGGAGTGACGTAAGAATCGATCTGTGTCGGACTGAGTCCGGCGGATCGAAGCTTACGTCACAAAATTCTACTTTTGCCTGTCTCGAGCCTTTGATAACTAAGGCGTATCAGCCTCGCCACAAATACGCTGCGGAATACGCAGCGTATTTGAGGTTGACGGCTTGATAACTAGGCCCCAATGTGCCGCACTTGTGTGCGGAACATCTGGAGTGACGTAAGAATCGATCTGTGTCGGACTGAGTCCGGCGGATCGAAGCTTACGTCACAAAATTCTACTTTTGCCTGTCTCGAGCCTTTGATAACTAAGGCGTATCAGCCTCGCCACAAATACGCTGCGGAATACGCAGCGTATTTGAGGTTGACGGCTTGATAACTAGGCCCCAATGTCTTATCTGTAGATAAGCAAAAAAATCTTTATAAAGTAAATTAAATTCCCTTTTCAGTTCTTCAAATGTTTTAATAATTTTTCTTTCTCCATCTATCAGTAGAAATAGTTTGTTTAATCCATTCTTATGCCATCTATTAAAGACCTCAGAGTACAACCCAGGTTGAAATTTTGGGTTACCTATCAGAGAAAGGTAATTCGAAGCTTTGGGATTAATAGAGAGAAGCTTTAGTATCTTCCACCATGCCTTAATAGGATTAATGATAACTTTAAGTCTCTTGATCTCTGATGGTAACTCTTTAGGAGAGGAATGTAAAAATGCTAAAGGAAGATACGGATCACAGATGTTAGTTTCAAGATGATTGTTTAAAATGTAATCTTTAGACAACATCCAACAAGCCGCTATTCGTGCCAAGAAACTGAGGTTATACGTAGAGCATGACATTTTAAGCAACTTTCTAATTTACTCATATTATCAAATTTTCTTCATTCTCTTGGTATATATATTTGAAATGCAAGAATGTAAGTTTAGATGCCGACCCATTTTTGGTGAACAACCTGGGTTGTCCTTGCTGATTGGTGGATACATTCATCCACCAATAAAAAAAGTGCTGTCCAGAGTACTGAACACAAAAAAAAAGCTTAAATGCCTTCTTTTTCAAATAAAGATAGCAAGAGAACGAAGAAAATTTGATAATAGGAGCAAATTAGAAAGTTGCTTAAAATTGCATGCTCTATCTGAATCATGAAAGAAATAATTTGGGTTCAGTGTCCCTTTATGCTTTATAGCTTATCAACTAAAACCTTTTTTGGCTAGGCTTTTCAAAACCCGGTAATGTTTTTTTGGTAACAGAGCACAACGATCTGTCATTGAAGCCACAGCTATAAATTATTTGGTTTAATATCTGCAATACTTAATCGCAAAGTGTAACCCTTTTTGCATATAGTTAACACCTTAATCTAATCAAATAGATAACTGAATACACTGAGCAACAGTGTGACTGATCACAGGCTCAATATTGTTACAACAGCAACAATGAAAAACATATTTGTTGCTTGCCTATATGTGTCCATTTCCCTGTATATGAATTGAATCTACCAAATGATAACCGAATACACTGAGCAATAGCGTGACTGATCACAGGCCCAATATTGTTACAACAGCAGCAATTACAAACATATTTGTTGCTTGCCTATATGTGCCCATTTCCTTGTATATGAATTGAATTTGCCAAATAAGACTGGTAACTGATACATTTTATGAAACAAGAAAGATACTATCTAGTGGCTGATAATACAATGTGAAATCACAAACACTATATCTGCTGAAATACAAATCTTTGCAGACTGTCATTTACACATCAGTAGTGTATATAGTGACAACCAAATCTATTTAACTAACTTCTCAAACTTCTAAGTTGACTCATATTGTGAGACCACCCCCAGTGATAAATATCACATTCCATTTCAATATAGGTGGTGATCCCAATAAATTCAGTTAATTGTGTGTATTTTTTTTTTTTTTTTTTAACTTTTATTTATAACCAACAATGTAGACATACACAAGTCAAGATTTTCTACCACACAGGGTAGGAATAAACATAAACACACGTGGTAAGATACAGGTTAGATTAAACAGAGAATTCAATAATGCTTTTTACGTACAATACTCATAACCTGTTTTAGACCATGCTCATGGCCCATTAACATTTTTCCCTTAAAGTCTACACTGTTGGGATTTTTCTCTTTATTGTTATAGGAAATAAGAGAAATGATATAACCTGAAGTTAGCGAAGTGATTGATCACTTTTAGATCTGCAAATATATAATAGTTAGTAATTGGTAAAGCAAACAATAACAAGAGTGAATGCAAATTTTGCTGTGAAAA
Source organism: Bombina bombina (assembly GCF_027579735.1). Lineage (NCBI taxonomy): Eukaryota > Metazoa > Chordata > Amphibia > Anura > Bombinatoridae > Bombina > Bombina bombina. The sequence continues at coordinate 1,420,827,101 of NC_069499.1, read as the reverse complement.
TAATATGATAAAATATGTAGGCAGTTACTGTAGCGAAATATGCTGGTATACTACATTAAATTCTGAGGCACTACAATTGAACGGTGTAATCAAGGGAGTTTTAAGCCGTGCACAACAAATAAACTTAGCTGTAACTTATTAGGCCGTTGTTGGGCCAAAGTGAAATATAAACTCAAGGGAGGAAAAAAGAATTATTTTAGCATGTGCAATTTGTAGGTACCATTGAAAACTATATTAAAGGTTGCGGCATAGGCAAGAAAGGCTGCGTAGTTAGTTCTCCTTGACAAGGAGACACATTAGAGATTGGGGGGAGGGGGGGGGGAAGTGAGTATATGTATGTAGTAGGATACATGAGCAATATTACTGAATATAATAGCACATGGGCATATGGGACCTTGGGAAAATGATAGAAAAGAGTAAGTGGTGTATTAGGCCAATAGTATATCTAATATAGGGGAGTGCAAAGGGCGTAACATAATGGTTATATTGTCATTATTATGGGGGAGGAGAAGTGATTATTAAGAACATAGTAGGTAATTTATAGGCTAATAATATGCTAGGCTGACGTCATTTCTAGTGCTGGAAAGCCTCAATTTCAATACTCACAAAAATGGTATAACTCAAGGAGCTTATGCAAAATATTGTGCAAACTACGATCGTAAATAAGTATAGTAATACCAGTCCAGCTCGTATCACAGAATGGAGCTATGCATCTTAAAATATCTAAGTCTTTCCTAGCAAATTATAACTTAGCACTCTGTATCTCATAAGAGGGTAGCAAGACCCTTAGTAAGGTATACAAGCCAAGTGGCTATGAGTATTATAAACCTACTGCTGTGTTGTTGGATTGGTTAAACATGCCACTCGGGTGGTCCATTTATATTACTTATCCTAAGCATGCGAACCATAAGTATAAACAGAAGTGGGTTGCAGGAGCCAGATTGGGGTTTTTATAGTATATATATTTCTGACTACGAAAGATTACACTTAGGATGCCTCCCGAACCTTATGGGTTAGAATGGAGATTGACAACACTTTCAGTAAAAAGTAGTTAATAACAATATAGGGAACATTAATATAAGAATAAGAGTAAGAAGGAGGACAAACACATGTATCATATAAAGCAGCTATTACATTGTGCTTACTAAATGTTTAGGCGGAGCCTCGGCCGCTGGCTACGCCTGCGCTGTAGGGAAATAGATCTTAGCACTCAAAGTGTAATGTCCCCATTTGGATCATGATAAATATATACATGGATTTAAGAGTAATTAAAGTCCCACCTAAACGTTGAACATACCCAGAGAAAACAAGATATCAGGTCCTATATAAAATAGAGCATATTAGAGATATTAATCTGAGACAATTTCTGGTAACGTAGTGGTAAACAACATCATCAGTATTTAACTGCAGTTGTAAGGACACATTATAAACGTAAAATAATACAATCAGCCATGACAGCTTTAGTTTAAGGTAGTCCAGGAGATAAAATGCACAGAAGTCATCAACACACTGATTCTAAATATTATGCTGAGAGACCCTATAGCATTAGTAGAATAAACAGTGAATATATAGAGGCAGAAGAGCTGTATTTATATATAGGCATTACCATGTCCCATAGCAATCTTAACTGTAGAACGTTCCGGTAAAATACAAACATGACTGACCCAGCTCATATTGTCAGCACAACGGTAATGTCCGGTTCAGCCAATGCCTCCACGAAGGTTACAAGAAGCATACTGCACTGATTGCAAAGACTCCAGCACTGACCCCCAACTAGTAGTAAAGGCACTGCTGAATTTAAGGCCCACTGGTAAGCTGTCACATTTGCGATCCTGTATTCTTCGGCCGATTAGCAACAGTACTCTGAGGTGCCTTGGAGCATAAGCCAGCTTCTCTCTGTTAACCTGTTGCTCTGTCATCTGTGCGGTGACCTGTATAGTATTTTCGATCAGCAGAGTGGTGGTGCGTGCATCTGTCTTACGGTCACTAGAAATTAGTATACCGATCCGCGCCTCCTCAAAGTCAAGGTCTGATCCCAAGACTTCAGTCTCCATCATGGCGGCTGAGATGAAAGTGCGCGCTTGCTTTGGTAAGTGATCATTTATCTCCTGCGGCTCTCCTGCACAGCAACAATCAGGATTCAATATAGAAGGTCCCTCTGTGTGCGGTTTGCGGGTAGATGTGGGAGGTTTCAGTGGTAAGTGGAATGCAAATCTGAGTTCACTCACAAACTGGAGGAATTGCTGCTTAGTTAGCTTAAGGATTGATGAGTCCCATGCTGCCGCGGTCTCCATATTGCGGTGCAATAGCATTCTGAGATTAGTGCTTGTCTCGCTAGCGGTCCTGCTATCCCAAGGGCTTCTGTGTTACAAAAGATTGTGCTATCTTGGGAATCTGAACGGCCAAAAGAGTTATTTTTTTTTAGTATAGCCGGAGCTACTATAAGATGCGACCGTTCAGTTCCATGGTTGGCTCCTCCCCCCAGGGTCGGCTCCAGAACGAATGAAATGGGGGGGCATTTTTTTTTCACGAGGGGGCACGCATTAAAAAGCATGTATGAGAGTCAAAATAAGAGCAGACCTACTGTGGCAGTCCAGGGGTTACATTTATCAGATCTCTGGCTGTGCAGGAGTTAGATTTGTTTATATTTCTGGAAGTGCAGCGGTTACATGTGTCATATCTCAAGGAGTATAGGGGTTACATTTATAAGATGTCTGGCAGTGCTGCAGCAGTTACATTTACCAGATTTATGGCAGCGCAGGGGTTACATTTGTCATATCTCAGGAATGTCTCCCACATATGACACAGCCAGTGGACACATACACACGGTATATATGTATATACACACATATATATATATATATATATATATATACACACAAACAATATATACCGTATTGTGCCGCATATAGGCCGCACCTGAATATAGGCCGCACCCTTAATGTTTGGTGCCATTTTGAAGAAATTTAATTTTTAAAGAAAATATCTTCACACCTACAATACTCATAATGCAATAAAGTTCCCAAAAAGGGAGGCCCTTAAATGCACATTAAACCAACAAACACTGTGTGTATAATGGCTTAACAAGTCAGTCTATCATGCGCCCATAGATAAAATACCAAAAGCTAAATTAACCAAAAGCTAAGTTAACACACTTACCCACAAGCAACTTCTGTCTAACACCCAGTGCTGGATGTGTGGCTAACCAGACAACCCGGTCCCCTACAATTGTGTAATCCCCTTGCATGTAGCTGGGAGCACTTCCTTCAGCATTAACTGACACCTCCATATTTGTTCTTCAGGTTACTTGGACTTCCGCACCAGGGAATGACATCATCACTCAGCGGCCAATTCAGTGGGGTAGCGGTAGTGGATCACGGTTGCATTAAGGGTAGAAACGAGTGCTCACTCCTAAAGGCCAAGTCTGGATTCAAATGAAAAATTGCAAGGGGAGCACTCACTTGTTGTAAAACGTCAATTTTATTTCGCCAAGTTAAAAACTGCTTACACAACAGTCCATAAAACAAGCATCATAGAAGCCCAATCAATACAGATAGCTGCTATCTGCATCGATTGGGCTTCTACGATGCTTGTTTTATGGACTGTTGTGTAAGCAGTTTTTACTTTGGCAAAATAAAAGTGACGTTTTACAACAAGTGAGTGCTCCCTTTGCAGTTTTTAATTTGACTACAATACCCATAAGGCCACAAGGTGTACCGGAAGTTCGGCAGCACTGCGCATGTGTGATAATGCCGATAAGCACCCGAATATAGGCCGCGGCCCGCATATAGGCCGCACTGCAAATTTAAAGGTACAAATCAAGGGAAAAAAGTGCGGCCTATATGCGGAACAATACGGTATATATATATATATATATATATATATACACACACAGTGTGTGTATTGTGTGTATGTATGTATGTATGTGTGTGTATATATATATATATATATATATATAATAAAACAACCTTGGGGACAAATAGGAGATGTTTTGAAACATGTAAATAATAAACATAAGGCTATTTCACTCATTGTCTCACAGCTACATTTGAAGTGTGTGTATTTGAGCACCTATAATCTGACACACATTTTACACTGATCACTGCAGATAAAGCAGGCACAATGCACACTTGTTTTGTGTGACCTGCAGTGGGGAAACCAAGGAATTCCCAATTTGCTTCTTTATCTGTGGCTGCCAGGATATAAAGCACAATAGGGAAGGGATACTACTCTCACACACACATTGGTTATACGGCTGTGTTTTCACAAACTTCTGCCTTCCCTCTCACTGACTGTTAGCTTCTCCCAGCACTTCCTGCAGAGGTCTGATGATGTCATCATCTCACTTCAGCTCTGTAGTAAGTGGGCTAGCAGGAGGAGGGGCATTGCAAGCCCTAGGTTAACTGTGAGAGCACCAGCAGGGAAATGCAACTTTATTTGTTATCTGGTTGTAAATAGAGGAGAGTAAAGAGATTAGCTGGGCCCTCCAGTGGAGGATCTCCAGGGTCCAGTGGCTGCAAATGGTTGATGCAATATTTGGGACCCTGGACGTTCCGTCACTTTTAAAATGTAAAAAAAAAAATAAAAAAAAAAAAATGTTTTTTAAAAATCACTTCTTTTGCCCTGGGGGGCACAGCATTCCATTTGGGGGGGCATTGCCCCCCAAAGCCCCCCCTTAGAGCCGACCCTGCCTCCCCCCCAATTGTGTGTATTTTTAAGTTCAAATTTCTTCCCTTTATTTTAAAGTTGTAACAATCAATAAAAGTTAAATTTTAAACAAAGTAATCTCCACTCTATTTCTTACTGAGAAGTGGTATTAATAATATGTACTTATACCTTGTTAATTACATTACTGTATATCCAAATATAACTCTTGAGTGCTATATGTGTATTCTTTATAGGGGTTTCTTTAACCTACTAGTATTCTCTAAAGTTAATACACAGCACCATCTCACTCAATATCTATGTTACCGCATACCAGTAAGTGATCTAGATATTTGAGTTACTTAGAGTTTGATCATTTGCTATTAGTAGTGCCATTGGTTACCCCTTTTGTTTTCAAGTTCTTGTAAACTGCTGGTGCCATACCATCCCCTGCAGATTTGGCCACTAGCAGGGGTGCAAATCAACCCGATCATATTGGATCAGGTTGATTTCCGGTGATCTCTGTCCACGGCCTCAGGACAGGTTATGGAGCAGCAGTCACATAACTTGTGTTTCTGGCAAGCCTGAAGGCTCATGAGAAACATGGGGCATCAAGCTCCGTACAGAGCTTGATAAATATGCCCCAATGAGTGTTTGGAGGAGATAGGCCAGAGATTTATAGAGAGGGGATACCCAAAGTGATAGATAAATGAATAATAAGGATGAATATATAACATGGAGATGGTAATTGAAGTGAAAATAGAAGAAAAGAAAGGGAGGTTTGTGTTTACGTCACAGTATAATGTATATAGTAGAACTATCACTTATATTATAAAAAGATATTAGAGATTTATTTTTTTTAGAAAACTGCCTATAATGGCATTTAGAGAAGTAAAATGCTTGAGATATGCTAGTAAAACTGAAACAGGTCCAGAAAAGTTGACGAGAAATAGTTGATTAACGTTATTTAATCATATCCCTTTTTTGTGCACTTATAACCTGCTCTTTGGTGGACAAATTCCTTCTCCTTGATTATAGAATTACAATTAGAACATCTCAGACATGGGACACGCCCTTGTTTGCCATGTTTGGGATGTTCTAATTGTAATTCTATAATCAAGAAGAAGGAATTTGTCCACCAAAGAGCAGGTTATAAGTACACAAAAAAGAGATATTATTAAATAACGTTAATATATTTTATTTTGTTGCTACTGTGGAGATTATGGGGCCGATTTATCAAGCTCCGTATGGCTCGCAAGAAACAGCAGTTATGAAGCAGCGGTTTAAAGACCGCTGCTCCATAACTTGTCCACCTGCTCTGAGGTCGAGGACAGAAATCAACCCAATCGAACATGATCAGGTTAATTGACATCCCCTGCTAGCGAATGTGCAGAGGGCGGCTTTGCACCAGCAGTTCACAAGAACTGCTGGTGCAATGATAAATGGTGACAGCGTATGCTGTCGGCATTTATCGATGTGCAGCGGACATGATACGCTAAATTGTATCATGTCCGCTCGCACTATGATAAATCTACCCCTATGTATGTTTGATGTGTGATGGCAAGCAGAAGCCCTTCATCCACTTGCATTACAAGGACCATGTCAAGTCTGCTGGACCTCATTCATAGTGACATGTCAACAGCAATATGGAATTTGAAACACAAAAACGTGAATTGTAAACTTTAAAATTTATGTGATTATATTAAACATTTCTATATAATGTGATATTTTATTTTCTGCATTTTTAAATATGGCACCATTTAAAACCATTATAACTTATGCACAAAAACAATGGCATAGATTAATTCATAATGATTTCTACCTGCCCTTCATCATGCCTGGGAGTCACTCTCCATTATAATCAATTCACCTCTTGGCACATAGAACACATTCCACTGTTAAGGATACCCTCATTACAAACCTCCAATCCAACAAAATGAATGTTTAAAAAAAGAAATAAAAACGCTCCTTCTAGCTAACAGTTTACTTTAACATTTGCAAAAATAAACTTGAAAAGGTTAAAAGAGAAATGCAGGCACAAAACCCTTTATCCAAACTGTTTGGGTCTGCAAAATGCTTGGATTACAGAATTGTTTGGATTTTGGAATATTTGTATATTTGCATCCGTAAAAAAACGTGAAGCTGAGAGAGGGGATGGGAGCAAGTCAAGTGTAGACAAAAATAGTTTATGTCATTTAGGCAATATTTACATGTCATAATACAGCTAATGCATGCAAACTTAAAGGGACAATCAAGTCAAAATTAAACTTCATGATTCAGATACAGCATGCAATTTTAAACAACTTTCCAATTTACTTCCATTAACAAAATGTGCACAGTCTTTTTATATTTATAGTTTTTGAGTCACCAATTCCTACTGAGCATGTGCAAGAATTCACAGCATATACGTATATACATTTGTGATTGGCTGATGGCTGTCACATGATACAGGGGGAGTGGAAACAGACATAACTGCAATTTATTTAACAAAAATCTACTTACTCATTTGAAGTTCAGACTAAGTGCTATTGCATTGTCTTCTTATCATGCATTTGATGATTTTGCAAATCTACTGTATTGACTGGTCCTTTAAGGTAGTTTTATATCAAATGTATTTTCAATATTTTTTTTTTATACATCAGGAAAATAGTACAGTACTGTAATAAGAAAGGTAATCGTTGTTTTAAATAAATATAGCCTAACATTTGCATTTTAGATCACAAAAACCAAACCAGAGATGAAAGCACAGAAGATTGGGACTTACTGGTGGGGAAAATAGTATTTTTTGTAGCACATTTGTGATGAACTGTACCTCTTCATATGATGGTCAAGGTAAGAAATGTTTTTAATTGATCGCACTTTTGCCAAATCATTTCCTAAATGTAAATCATAGAAATCTAATAATTACATATCTAGGTGGAGTGTTGGAAGGTGGCAGAGGTCTTAAAGCTCTATGGGCTCTATCAAGCTCCACGTCTTGTACCTGTGCATCCTCTTGAAGATTTTTAAAAAGTCCTTGAAGGTAATTATGAAGGTCAGAATGAGATACAGATTCAGGGACACCCCTTATCCTTTTGTTGTTACGGCTTCCCCTATTGTCCAAATCTTCCATTCTCTCCGGGGGTACATTTCTAATTGTTTGATTCGAGATTATCAAATAAATTACTCATGGTTTCTTGAGTTTTTTCAACACTTTCTATTCTTTGGCTAATCTCATTTATATTTTTTTTAATTTTTGCCAATTCAGTAGTGATCAATGTTTTAAAGGAATAAAAGTCTGCTTTAGTGGGCAAATTGGCTATATCTAGGGGTCCAGCAGGAATGCATGGGAACGGAGTTCCTACACTATTTTTGCAGGTGGAACTAAGTTCCCCCTGGAATAAGAACAGAAACACTTCAGTAAACACTGCTGCTGCTGGTGGGAGTAGCTGGAGGGCAGTCTGGTTAGAGGGATAGTGAGAGCCTCCAGTGATGGGCAGTAACAATTTCTACAATACACTAAATGTAAGCCTGTCAGCGGTTCTGCTGTGTGATCACCCCGCACTGTGTGAAACACATGGTGCTTACATTTCTGTGTGGCTTGCTCTGGGGTTATTTAGCTCCTCTCAGCAGAAATAGGACTGTTGCAACTTAAGTGGGTGAGACTCTGGGACAGAAGAGGATTCACAGGCCCAATGGCAAACATTAAACCCTTCATTGGTTTTAATTTGCTTTAATTAACCAAAGTGTATAGATTATATACATATAAATACAGTGTGTGTGTGTATAAAACAATATACACATGTGATGGGGTGGAAGTCTTGGTGAGTTCCCACACTTTTTTTGTAGGACTTGACCCCTGCCTATATCAGCTTTTGATTGATTGGCATATTTGGTAGATTTGGCTACTGAGACTGAAGAAGAAGATTGCGTTCTAGATACTCCTGCAGTGGGTTCCGCCATTTCTGTTGGTACAGTGTCTGGAGTTTGGAAGAAATTACTGACTGATACTGGAAAGACTGTTTGATTTTTAACTTGTTGATAATTTCTTGCTCTTGGTGATTAACAGTCCTGATTGGTCGCTCAAGAGAAGGTGTGGGCTTTACATGCTCACTTGAGCGTGTAAAGATACATACCCGCAGCGGATCCTGTTAGTCCTGTCGATCCGCTGCCCGTATGTAGCGAAGGAGATCGGACAACTTCTCGAGTTGAGGAGCTTGTCCGCTCACTGCTTAGTACATGGGGGCCATAGTGTGTATACTTGTAACACTTATTAATTTGTGAGAGACTTCTAGGTTGCAGGTTATATAAATATATTAATATTAACCAATGATAACATCAAATCCTTTGAAGCTAAACAGTTCTGGCTTTATATCCACTGAGAGGGGTCGCCAATCTCCAACTGTTCTAATTATTTGCAAGTGCATACACTCAGGATGCAATGTTTTCTACTTCAGGAAGTAGCTTTAGGGGAAGCTTGCAATAGTTTCCTTTATGTTACCCTCCTTCCAGCAACCAACACTGCTCTTTAGTGGCGCAGTTATAGTTATGAGTTAAATGACAGCTATAGGCCAGTGAGGTTAAATTATGTGACCTTGGTGCTTTTTAAAAAAAATAAGATGTGATGTTCATGTTAGTGGTTCAGAACTGTAAGAACTAAAGCACACCATTAGCAGGCTCTATGGACAATATACAAGTACCAAACAGATGTGTAAAATACATTATTTCCCTTTTAAGGAGATTTTAGTTGTAGCTGTTCCTATTGGATCTTGTGCCAACATCAGTATAACTCTTATAGACAAAAACAAACTACTGAATAGTTGGAATAGGGCAGTGTAATCTGTTAGAGAACTTTTAACAAGGGGCTGCAATGGCATTTCCACGTGGAGTGAAAGTCTAATGGCTGCCAAACAATGAAATATTAAAAAGTCCCAGCTCTACTAACATCTAGGAGCACCGGGCCATGGAGCACATCAGAGAGCAGTGCAAAGGTATAAAGCATTTCCGTTTTGAGCTCTGGAACTTAGAGCAGGCTTCACATGGTGGTTAGAACGGGTAGAATTGCGCTCTGTAGTATCTTGCTTTAGACGTCGTTCCCTTCTCTAGTTTTTGTGTCTAGGCAGACTTCATCAGCTACTGAGCTGCATCTTGTATCCATAAATTAGTGCTGCCAGTCACAGCAATAGCAGGAAATGTGCTTGTGTCTATTCACTAGCACAGCCTCACTACACCCCCCAAAAATGGCAATTTTTAATTAATGAAAAAATCCAGATTTGGAGATTTGTCCCTATATAATAGAAAAATAAAAATAAGACAACCTTGTCAGCTTTTAAATATAAATATATGTCCATGAGATGATATACTTCACAGGGGCTATAGAGTCTTTATGAGTTCCCATGTTGTGTAGAGGTTTATGTGAAAAATTCCCAACACACCTGTAGATCACCCAGAATGCCCATGACCTTGAGACACCTTTCACTCTAGCTAGTGCGACATGCAAATACTTTACAATTACAAACATTATTATAAACTTTTAGAAGTGTGTTTACAAAATGTTGCGGTTGTAATTATCTGATTAAAATTGCAGTTGTAACTATCTTATCAAAGGACAAATACATTAGAGTGCCTAGTTTGAGAAACAGACGCCTCACAGGTCCTCATCTAGAAGCGTCATTAAATAGAACTCGCAAATTAATAATAATATCTTTTTTTTATATTTAATATTTTATTTTAATATAATATACATGTGTTTTTTGTATGCATATATTTATTCATTTACACCTTGCTTCAGGATTACAAAAGTGCAAAGTTTTCCAGCACTATTTTGCTTGAGTGCTGAGCATACTAAATAAATCCTGGAATGTGTCCTTTTCTTAGAGCAGGTTCGCAGTAAGGATAATACACCCTGTCCTATCAGTTGTGACTAAATTGTAATTGATCCCATAATGTTTAAGCTAAGCTAAAGCAGTTTTACCAGCAATCATAGTTTCAGCGAAAAAAATCTTATCAACACTTATGGCAAGGAAGCTGAAACCAAGGTATATTTGAATTTACAGATTCCTGCTGAGTTTAAAACAAAAGGGACTATAGTCTCTTATCACATAGCAGGCCCTAGTAATATGTAAGAAATCTCACAACAAAAGTGTTTTTGAATTTCTCATGGTTAAAATTCACAAATGTACAGCAGGCTATACAGGTAAAACAAATTTGGATAAAGAAACCACATTCACCTATATGTATCCTTTTTAACCACAAGACATAGAAGAATACGTGAAATTAAGAAACAGTCCTCTGTTTCCAAAACTTAAATAAATATATAGAAGAAACACAAGTTTATGTTTATTGAGAAAATGATAGCTATAAAAGGAAAATATAGGCAACTAAACATTATTTTGTCAAGGTTGTCACTCTTCAGGGGGTCTAAATGTTCATGGACCATAAAACTAAAAGCAACAGAAATAATAATATAATACAATTAAGCAAGTATCACATTAAGAAATAAACATATCTGTCTGGGCTATGCACAACACTTGCTACAATATAGAACTCACTTTCACAAAGGCACGTTCAATAATGTAGGAGCAAGCACTTTGAAACACACTGTTGTGACCATGTTTGAAGGCCAGTCCCTTATAAAATCCTATCTCATTTGAAGGTCTTCTAGGCAAACACAATGTCGCAAGGCAGTGGGTCCAGACTTTACAGGTTCAGTTATGTTAAAGTAGTTATGTTAAAATCCAGTATAAGATTTAAGTCCTTTAATAGAAACCCATAGTTGCCATATTGTTTTAAGATCACGCCAAAATTGAAACAGTGCTTTAACAAACAACAGAAATTAATACTGTAAAAAATAATACTTGTTAAAGTGACCATATAGCATTAGAAAAAGGTGCCTAGTATGTTCATCATACCAACATACAATATGAATTCAGATGGTTTAGCAGTGGTACACATGGAAACAAATTACAATAAGTTCCTATGAAATTTGCATTTACTTGATCCTATTTTAAAACCTGATTATGAAGATGCCAGTACTGTTAGACATTGGCACTTCAAATCAAATATTAAAATTAAAAACACTCCATTTGTATATGTTGGGGTCCTGATGCGCCTTTTCCTGCAGATCCCCTTAGCTGTACAGGAGATCACATACGCAACACACACACATATTTATATTAAAGGGACAGTAAACCTCAAAAATAATGTTATATAATTCTGCACATAGTGCAGAATTATATAACATTATATTAGCGCAAACTTTATAAAACCTAATATACCCTTTGAATTTAAAAAAAAACACGTCTGTTTTACAGACCCGCTCTCTTTGCGCTAATATAATGTTATATAATTCTGCACTATGTGCAGAATTATATAACATTATTTTGAAGGTTTACTGACACTTTAACTTATAACAAGGTAAATGTTTGCCCTGTTGACTACATTAAAGGGACACTGTACCCACATTTTTTCTTTTGTAATTCAGAAAGAGCATGCAATTTTAAGCAACTTTCTAATTTACTCCTATTATCAAATTTTCTTCGTTCTCTTGCTATCATTATTTGAAAAAGAAGGCATCTAAGCTTTTTTTTGGTTTTAGTACTCTGGACAGCACTTTTTTATTGGTGGATGAATTTATCCACCAATCAGCAAGGTTGTTCACCAAAAATGGGCCGGCATCTACACTTACATTCTTGCATTTCAAATAAAGATACCAAGAGAATGAAGAAAATTTGATAATAGGAGTAAATTAGAAAGTTGCTTAAAATTTCATGCTCAATCTGAATCAAGAAAGAAAAAATTTGGGTACAGTGTCCCTTTAAGTATGAATAGAGCTTTAATTAATCAATATAATGAATGCTAATCTACCTCTACAATGTCTCCTGTGGCCATTTCAGAGTGTTTTGCACATGTACAATATAATAGACGGTTTACAAATAGCCATGAAATAGTTGTACAGATGTCCGAAATGCCATTTCAAGGACATTTTAAGTGCCTCGAGGTGTCAAATTTGAAAAGTTTAAACTGGCCTTGAAAAGGTGTTAAACATTTACTTAAAAATGGATTGTGATTGCCAAGAACTTTTTATGCCATATATAAATAAGGTTTTTAGCAAGGATTCAAAAACATGTTTGCAGGTGTGAAAAACAGCAATCGTGTTGAATCAAAAAGTGTCCTTTTCTGCCAGAAAAACATCCAAAAAGCCCTCAGCTAAAAATTTATAAGAACAATAATCCCAGCTGCTACTCTTAGGAAACATGCTTGAAAAATTAGTTTTGTAAATTATTGTAATTGTAAAATATCTGCATATCTGTTTTACTAGTTTAAAGTCTTGCTGCTAAGAACCAAAAATGGCTCTCAAACCTTGCAGGCGCGAACAGGAGACTGAGTGCACATGGTATGGGGCGTTCTGGAGGTGTGGTTAAGGTTTTTTGCTTAATCCTTGTTCAAGCATTTGGGATTCATAAAGACTTTTTAACCCCTGTGAAGTATCTGGTCTTGTGGCCGATTGATGCTACTTCAAATCTGGTTGCCTCAATTTTATTTTTATTTTGTATCCTAAAATGTTTTCAAAGTTTTTTGTGCATATGTTGGAGTTGACAGTTTTATAGGTGTTTTGGTTTTTATTTATTTTTTGTAAGGTTTTCAATGCATTTTTGTGATGCCAAGTAGTTGTACAAAGAAGTTAATGGTTCTAAGATAGAGGCAACTCCATTGATTTCAGCGGAAAGTTTTTTCAGTGAGATATTAGGTTCATGAACAAATTTTACTGATCCTAGGCCAATGCACTTTCAATAACTATTATACTGTTTTACTAGTATAATTGATTATTTTTATAGTTTAAAATGGCTGGATTTGGTCATTTAAACCACAGCCCAGTGTTCTCAAGAACTGGCCTATTTGAATGGTTTGACCTGATTATCTTATCTCTCTATATACACACACAAAGTGGTGGTTTCAAAGCTATTTCAATTGCAACAATTAATCTAAAATAGGCATTTCCAGTACATTTATTACTATGCAGCTGGTAAAAAAAAAAAAAGTAAATAGAAATACATTAAGGAAATAAAGTTTTCTATATATATTCAAAACACATATCATTAATATTGTTCGCTAGACAAGTGCAAGATAAATAGAGAAAGGATATGTAAGTACAAACTCATTTAGGATTGCACACCACAATTGCAGGTATCTATACTTTAAACAAAGGATATAGTCAAAGATTGCACATTATTTAGCCAACCAGATTCGATTGACCATAAACCACATTATTATATTAATTTACTGAACAGAAAGATTTTGAGATTCAATGAATTGTAATAGAATGCCGAGACATTTTCACACACATTTAAAAAGTATAAACGGGACAGAACGGTCAATATTACAGGTGGCACACTAATGATATTGAGGATTGTGATACCCAATATCTCTGGACCAACTTATTACAAGTCCGGGGTAAAGTGCGTTAACCAGAGAAGGGTTAGTGTGGCTGACTTTGCTCAAGTGCAGGCTATAGTTTCAATAGATATCGGAAACGTGATAACTCGCACGCTTATTACAAGATGTAGTTATAGTTTGCTCTCAAGCTATAGCCAAAACTGCTCTAGAATATTTAGCATGACTTGAAGCCTGAAGTAAACTGTAAGGGATAATAAAAGTTGTATAAAACACATGTTAAAGACATTAAAATAAAGTATTACACACATGTATACACTTTACAATAAAATATATTGTTTAAATATTAATAAAACAGTTTTAAAAGGGTTAAAAAGGATATGGCAAGGTTTTTAGATCTGAAAGGGTTGCAATGTAAATGTGTGTGTATATATATATATATATATATATATATATATACACATGTCTATATATGTGTAATCAGTGTATGTGTTTACAGTATTACATACATGTATACACATATATTCACATGAAAGTTTTCCTCTGTGAAAAGCACACTGGTCTAAAAGAGGCTGCTCCTGGGTGGTAAATCGCCATAGAACTAGCTGTTGAGCTGTTGTTCATTCCTGGTAGAGCACTTCTCTCTTCGTATGCAAATTAATATGACTCTGGGGACGTCTCCCTTATGGTTGATGGGGAAAACCATATGTGGACTTCTTGCCCAGTGTGCTTAGAGAAATGTGGCTGCACCTCACTGACTAGGCCCATAGGAGGCCGAAACGATCATCGAGGGTTGTCATGTTCCTTGTTTAGATAAGATTGCCTGGTATTTCGGGGAAGGACTGACCTTACTTGGCGGGATCAGACTGATACGGCGGGATCAGACTGATTTACTTCAGGAAAGTTTTCCTCTGTGAAAAGCACACTGGTCTAAAAGAGGCTGCTCCTCTGTGGTAAATTGCCATAGAACTAGCTGATGAGCTGTTGTTTGTTCCTGGTAGAGCTCTTCTCTCTTTGTATGCAAATTAATATGACCCTGGGGATGTCTCCCTATGGGTTATGGGGGAAACCAGACATGGGCTCCTTGCCCAGTGTGCTTAGAGGACTGTAGCTGTACCTCACTGACGAGGCCCATAGGAGGCCGAAATGATCGTCTGGGGTTGTCATGTTCCTTGTTCAGAGGAGAATTGCCTGGTATTTCTGGGCTGGACTGACCTTACTTGGTGGAATCAGACTGATATACATCAGGAAGTTTTCCTCTGTGAAAAGCACACTGGTCGAAAAGAGGCTGCTCATAGGTGGTAAATCGCAATAGAACTAGCTGATGAACTGTTGTTTGTTCCTGGTAGAGCACTTCTCTCTTCCTATACAAATTAATATGACTCTGGGGATGTCTCCCTATGGGTGATGGGGGAAACCAGATGTGGACTCCTTACCTAGTGTGCTCACAGGAATGTGGCTGATTCTCACTGGCGAGGCCCATAGGAGGCCGAAACGATTGTCTGGGGTTGTCATGTTCCTTGTTCAGAGGAGAATTGCCTGGTATTTGGGCTGGACTGACCTTACTTGGTGGAATCAGATTGATATACTTAAGGAAAGTTTTCCTCTGTGAAAAGCACACTGGTCTAAAAGAGGCAGCTCCTGGGTGGTAAATCGCCATCGAACTAGCTGATGAGCTGTTGTTCATTCCTGGTAGAGCGCTTCTCTCTTCATATACATATATACACATGTATACACTTAGGGCTAGATTACAAGTGGTATGCTATCATTAACTTGCACGAGTATTACAAGTTGAAAGTAAACATGTTCGCTCGAGAAGACCTTGTGTAAAGGCTAAGGCCAACTTGTACTAAGGAGAGTGCGGACAAGCTTCTAAACCTGAGAAGTTGTCGGCTTGTCTTTGCTGCATACGCCAGTGGATACGCTTTATCTGCTGCCCGTATACATCATTACACACTCCGACAAGTGCATAATGCTTGTGCCAGGGAAGGGTCTGTCATTCCCCTGGGCAAAAGAAGTGGCTGCTTATTACATGGATCCCCAAGACTTAAAAAAATGTGCAACAAACACAATATAAATACATTAAATTAAACAGTTACACTCATTTAAACACTATCTTTAAATAATTAGGGTATACCCTTGTAGGTTTAAAAACATATGTAGTTTCTGAATTTTTACCTTCTATAAAAACATAGGAGCCGATTTATCATCGGTCTGTTCAACATGATCCGCAATGCCGCCCCCTGGAGATTTGCGACCAATTTTGGCCGCTAGCAGGGGTCAATCAGCCTGATCGTATGAGATTGCGCGGATTGATATCTGCTGCCTCAGAGCAAGTGGACCAGTTAAGGAGCAGTGGTCTTAAGACCGATGCTTCACAACTGCTTTTCCGGCGAGCCTGAAGGCTTGCGCGGAAACAGGGGCATCAGGGGCCATTCAGCCATTGATTAATCGGCCCCATAGCCTTTATTTATTCCTAATTGGTTGTTTATTACTCTGCTGCTCTGCATATAGGTGTTTATTTAGTTTTGATTCCACCAGTTATTGCTATGTGTGGGTACATGTCTGTTTTTATCATTTAAATTGTGTCATTAGAAAGGTCCTGTAGAACAAAATGTATATTTAAATACTGAATGTTACATCTTGAATGAATTATTATGATATTTTAAATTTAAATATTTAAATGTAGTATTTTAGCATTACACTTTGTGTTGATCCCCATAGACATTTAAGACTGGCATAGTCAATATTTGAATGCTGCATTTCATGCATAAAAGTTAATATTTGTTTGCTTAACCCCTTAACGACCAAGGACGTACGGCACACGTCCTCAAAAAAAATACAGTTAATGACCGAGGACGTGTGGCGTACGTCCTTGGTCTGGAAAGCAGCTGGAAGCGATCCTGCTCGCTTCCAGCTGCTTTCCGGTTATTGCAGTGATGCCTCGATATGGAGGCATCCTGCAATAACCCCCCTTGGCCATCCGATGCAGAGAGAGCCACTCTGTGGCCCTCTCTGCACCGGACATCGTTGGTGGGTGGGAGCTTACGTGGGAGGCGGGTGGGCGGCCATCGGTGCTCAGTGTGAAGTGGAGGGGGGCGGGATCGGGGGCGGGATCTACAAGGGCGTGCACGGGGGGGGTGGCGGGCGGGCGCGTGCACGGGGCGGGAGCGGGTGGGAACCGCTACTCTACAGAAAAAAATAAAGTGAAAAGTAGAAAAATAACTAAGTGTAAGTATTACAAATGTAATCTAAGGGATCTGGAAGGGGTTGGGGGTTGGTCTTGGTGGGGGGGGGGGAAGCTACACTACAGAAAAGGGCATTTTTTAAAACAAAAGGCAAATTTTTTTACAAAACTGGGTACCGGCAGACAGCTGCCAGTACCCAAGATGGCGCCCATTAAGGCAGAGGGGAAGGGTTAGAGAGCTGTTTGGTGGGGGATCAGTGAGGTTGGGGTCTAAGGGGGGATCCTTCACATCAGCATATGTAAATATGCTTTTTTTTTTTTTTTTTTTTTTAAAGGGCCAAATAACTTTTATTTCAGTACTGGCAGAGTTTCTGCCAGTACTTAAGATGGCGGGGACAATTGTGGGGGAGGGAAGAGAGCTGTTTGGGAGGGATCAGGGGGTCTGATGTTTCAGGTGGGAGGCTGAGCTCTACACTAAAGCTAAAATTAACCCTGCAAGCTCCCTACAAGCTACATAATTAACCCCTTCACTGCTAGCCATAATACACGTGTGATGCGCAGCGGCATTTAGAGGCCTTCTAATTAACAAAAAGCAATGCCAAAGCCATATATGTCTGCTATTTCTGAACAAAGGGGATCACAGAGAAGCATTTACAACCATTTGTGCCATAATTGCACAAGCTGTTTGTAAATAATTTCAGTGAGAAACCTATAATTGAGAAAAAATTAAAGTTTTTTTTAATTTGATCGCATTTGGCGGTGAAATGGTGGCATGAAATATACCAAAATTGGCCTAGATCAATACTTGGGGTTGTCTACTACACTACACTAAAGCTAAAACTACCCCAAAAAGCTCCCTACATGCTCCCTAATTAACCCCTTCACTGCTGGGCATAATACACGTGTGGTGCGCAGTGGCATTTAGCGGCCTTCTAATTACCAAAAAGCAATGCCAAAGTCATATATGTCTGCTATTTCTGAACAAAGGGGATCCCAGAGAAGAATTTACAACCATTTATGCCATAATTGCACAAGCTGTTTGTAAATAATTTAAGTTAGAAACCAAAAGTTTGTGAAAAAATTTGTGAAAAGTGAACGATTTTTTGTATTTAATTGCATTTGGCGGTGAAATGGTGGCATGAAATATACCAAAATGGGCCTAGATCAATACTTTGGGTTGTCTACTGAAAAAAAATATATTCATGTCAATGGCTATTCAGAGATTCCTGAAAGATATCAGGGTTCTAATGTAACTGTCGCTAATTTTGAAAAGAAATGGTTTGGAAATAGCAAAGTGCTACTTGTATTTATGGCCCTATAGTTTACAAAAAAAGTAAAAAACATGTAAACATTGGGTATTTCTAAACTCAGGACAAAATTTAGAAACTATTTAGCATGGGTGTTTTTTGGTGGTTGTAGATGTGTAACAGATTTTGGGGGTCAAAGTTAGAAAAAGTGTGTTTTTTGTTCCATTTTTTCCTCATATTTTATAATTTTTTTTTATAGTAAATTATAAGATATGATGAAAATAATGGTATCTTTAGAAAGTCCATTTAATGGCGAGAAAAACGGTATATAATATGTGTGGGTACAGTAAATGAGTAAGAGGAAAATTACAGCTAAACACAAACACCTCAAAAATGTAAAAATAGCCTTGGTCCCAAACGGACAGAAAATGGAAAAGTGCTGTGTTCATTAAGGGGTTAAAAAGGATTGTTTCAGTAACAAACTGATATTATCCCTTCCCAACTTCTATGCAAAGCCACAAATTACTTCCCCAACAGCTTGAGACTGCTACTAAAAAAGGGTATCTATAGTTGCAACATTTGTAATCTGTGTATATAATTTGACAGAAGTTAGATTGCGATGAAACCCCTAATTACAGACAAATTAACACAAGAGGTGATGGAAACAAAATACTATTGTATACTCAATGTGTACAAACATAAACACATGCTGTATGTATACAGGTACACCATACATAAAACACTAAATAAAG
The DNA here is from genome assembly GCF_027579735.1 of Bombina bombina. Taxonomy (NCBI): domain Eukaryota; kingdom Metazoa; phylum Chordata; class Amphibia; order Anura; family Bombinatoridae; genus Bombina; species Bombina bombina. The sequence continues at coordinate 1,420,807,899 of NC_069499.1, read as the reverse complement.
CATATCAGACTTTTTATTCAGACACATACTTTTTTGGTACAATGAGAGTGTAGTGAGAGTGCAGTATAAATTGGGAGAAGGTAGATGGAAGGAGAAAGGGAGAGTGATAGAGGTGGGGATGAGGGGGAAAGAGAGAAGGGATCCTAGGGGTCCATTTACCAATGGCTGGACAGACAGGGGTGGACATCTCCTCCCCTGTATGCCCAGCATTGTGGCTAGCAGGCAGCAATACGCCGCCAGCATTTACCATTGAACGCTTCATCTAATGTGCAACGCTGTCCTCTGCTCACGTGCAGGCATTCGCACACGAGCAAGGGCTGTCAATCTGAATTGAGAAACACTACTTTGCCGTTGGCGTAGTGGGTTAAGAATCAGCGGTCCAAATGCGGTCCAAAGCTGCTACTGTAGCTTCTTAAATGGACCCCATCGTAAAGATGAGCTTAAAAGGAGACAGAAGACCATTCAGTTTATGCAGATTATACCTGATTTACACTAAAGAACCTGACAATTTAATTTACATTAAACAATTAGAAAGCTTAGCTATTTAACACAAGCGATCATATCCCTGAATTCTGTTTTTAGCCAGAAATGAATCAAAACTAGCTAACAGAGAATACAACAGAAGGATCATATTTATATAGGTTCACTTTTGGACCAGATTGTGTGATAAGATTATGCATAGATCTGAGATATAAAATATATTAGCAACGAGGAACTGTTATAGGTGGGTATACACTGTACAGGCAGAACTATGGATAAGGACCTAAAATGTGAGAGGAGAACTGTGTGTAGTAAAGAAAATTACTTGGTGGTGTATGACTCTGACAATTATTAGGGTTAGTTCATGAAGGGTTCCCGAACAGTTTAGGGTGGTATTTTGCATTCAGAAAGATCCTACACTCCTATTCATGAAAATATATGGGTGGTCTCGATCTGGGAGATATTATTATAGCTGCCTAGTATTAAAAATGTTGAGAGTAGACCCTAGTCAGTAAATTGTAAAGGCATTGCCGTTAAATAGTACAAAAGCAGCAAGGCTAGACTATTACTAACGCATCGAAGTATGCTGATCTTAATTATAAGGATTTGTACACGCCTTGTAATTTGAGGCAAAGCTGTGCACAGAAGTAAGGGCATGTCAGTCCATATGTACAGATATACACACCACTAGCTAAGTATGGGCAGTAAACCTTGTTATATGGGCTAAAGTGTGACTATGTTGTATTAAAAGGAAGTAAAAAACAAACAAACATATCTCTATGTGTGTAGTAGCAGGGACTCAAACTTCGAGCTAACGAGTTCTCATTGAGGTGTTTAAAATACTAAACTCAAAGAAGAGCTGATTGCAAGTGCGACAGAGAAAAGCTTCATGTGCAGAACATCAAGTGTATTATGTATTACGAGACCAGACTGCAAGTGAAAAGTGAGGGATCTTGACATTTAGCACTGTTCTCCGCAGCCCATCACGACCAGACAGTGGGAGTGCTGGCTAGCCAACCCCGACTATTCTGATCAGGTGTATCCCAAACCAGTGTCCGTAGAGCAAGTGTAAAGGTAAGGTACAAAGCAAAGTTTGTGTCCCAGTCTCATTGCCGGGGTTGGGGAGTTGAAACATGTACCACCAAGCCGAATCGTGATCCTCTAGTGCTTTACCATCAGTTAGGTCATCAGTAAGCAAGGTAAAGGTATGATCTCCCATGCCAAGCTGGACTGACCCTATGTACTGCGAGATTGTTCCGTGCCACAGGTACAACATATCCTGTTCTTGGGAGCTGGTAGTTTTGTCCATAAGCAGGGGCATAAGCTGGATAGTGACTCCCTTGCATAGATGAGGGGTGGGCAAGGCATCAACAGAGTGTTTCTCACTTATAGCCAGCATGTCTGCAGGAAGTCTCCCGGTAGCCGCTAGTGTCAGTCTTGCAGTGTCCAGTGGGGAATCAGGCTGAATGTAAAAGGGTAAGCTAATAGGGGGCATACACAGCAGGCCAGTGTTATACACCTCTGCATCATAATGATCCCCGGTTTGCATGTCTTCCACAGCTGTAGCTGACTGTGTGGGGGTCTGGTAATAGACTGTAGTAATCATTCCGTTCTTGACATGCAGTGGGCAGATACCTTTTGTTGTTTCCCATCTGCCGGACTGCAGTGAATCATAAGAGTCTGTCCCTAGTAGAGACTCACTTAGGGGGTCAGAATGTAGGTTATCTGCAACTCTTACCATGTCGCTCATCTGAGCTGTTTCGTTAGGTAGGTTGTATGAGACCTTGTGGGTGATCGATTGCATAGATTTAGAGAGGTTTTCCTCACTTTGCTTCTCCATAGTTGCTTTATCTTAGTAGGTAGCAGTGTCAAATCACTGTATACCCGGCGTACAGGATGCCAGGGGCGGGGGGGTGTTGAGCGCCTCTCACTGAAGAGTCTGCCTTAGGCCTCAACGTTCTGGAGCTGAAGTAGTGTTCTCGATATTAGCATATCATAAAAGTCAGCATGTGTTGCAGACTGTAGATATCCAAAGGAAATAGTTAGATGACCGTGTATTTCACTGATAATTGGCAGATTATCCATGATCTACTAAGAGCTACCGATGTTGCGACCATTTAAGGTGCTGCCCAGAGACACGCCACAGTTTATTTTTTTAATAGATCTTGCAATGTAGTGCAAACTTTATCGGATTGGTGGCTACTGTGAGTATAACATGCTGGAAGGAGAAAATTTGATTTTGGGAATCTTGTCCTCCTGGCATTTTGATCAGTCAATCATTTTCTTGTACAGCAGCACACCCTCCTTTAGCCTAACCAATAGCATTAAACGCAGGGCTTTTCAATCACCCAGATTGGATTGGGATGATTAAATTCCGTATCTTGAGGTGGTGGAGAAGCTAAGTAGCTGCAGTCTTAAGTTTGCAGCTACTTCAAGGGACATTAAACCCCAAAAAATTATTTAATGATTCAGATAGAGAATACAATTTTAAACAACTTTCCAATTTACTTCTATTATTTAATTTGCTTCTTTCTCTTGTTATCCTTTGCTGAAAGGTTTATCTTGGCAAGCTCAGGAGCAGCAGAGATCCTAGGTTCTAGCTGTTGATTGGTGGCTGAATCTATATATCAATTGTGATTGACTCACCCATGAGTTAGAAACCATTAGTGCATTGCTGCTTCTTCAACAAATGATACCAAGAGAATGAAACGAATTAGATAATAGAAGTCAATTAGAAAGTTGTTAGAAATTGTATTTTCTAACTGAATCATGAGAGAAAAAAATTGAGTTTCATGTCCCTTTAACTAGCGTTTCTCTGGCCCTAAGTTGCATTCTCAGCTTCATAAATGTAGCCCTACAGCTCTATTGTGCTGGATTGTAGTTAGCGACTCAAGACTTTTAGCTGTCATTATTACATTTATTTTAATTTAGATACAGATAAGACTAAGGTGACTTAATATAGACAGCTACTCAATTACTCAGTATTATTATGGTTTCTATATTTTATCACCGGCACCCAACTAAAAACTGAGCTACTAAAAGTGACACCTAATTACACAGTTTGCTAAATAACTGTCACTTCGTATCTTATGTAATGATTGAGTCTCTAGAAAATTTATGGTAGAAATAATTTGTACCTACAGGTACAATTGAAAGGGTTTGGCACTAAAACAGAAAGTAAAATCATACTATACATATTGCATTTCAGTTCTTAATAAATATGGTATTCTGAACGCTGCATTCCTTACAAGTTTTCACTTGTTTTTGCTTCCCAGACTTTGCAGTTCACATATTTCTAAACATATTAACATTTCGTCCTTCCCAAAACAAAAATATAGGTTGATATAGCAACATCATTTAGAGGTTGATTCTTATTTATTTTGCAATATTAAAAGCTGTCTTTTAAAACAGTGAAGCTGAAGTAAGAAGTAATAGATTAAAATATGGGCAGTGGAGTAGAGAAAGAGAATAGGGGACACTAACAAGAACATAGTAAAGGAGAGAGGGGGTAGAGAATAGACGGAAAGGGCAATATAGACTCTGTAATGCTATTGAAACTAAGCCAAGTCAAGGAGATTTGGTGGATTGAAATCTGTTGATTAAAGGGACACTCAATCAAAATTAAACTTTCATTATTCAGATAGAGCATACCATTTTAAACAACTTTACAATTCACTTCCATTAAAAAAATGTACACAGTATTTTTATATTTAAACTTTTTGAGTCTCCAGGACCTACTGAGCATGTGCAAGAATAAGTGTGTATGCATTTGTGAATGGCTGATGGCTGTCACATGGTACGTGTATGCATTTGTGATTGGCTGATGGCTGTCACATGGTACAGGGGAAGTGGAAAAAGACATAACTTTGTCAGAAAAAAAATCTACTATTAATTTGAAATTCAGACTAAGTGCTATTGCATTGTCTTGTTATCTTGCATTTGATGCTGCCTGAAACGGAATTTAAGAAGTAGCGGTCATGAGACTATCACCTTTTAGGTCGTGGATTGAAATCATCTCAATCGGCCGCCAGTGAGCAGGGAAAGGCATTGCACAAACATTTCACGAGAAATGCTTGTGCAATGATAAATGCCGACAGCATATGCTATCGGTATTTAGCTATGTTGAGGGGACATGATTTGCTATAGCGAATTATGTTTGCTCGACATTTAATGAATCTACCCATATGACTTTGCTATATGAAAACTCAATTTACATGCTTGTTAAATATGTATACATAGGTATTATGAAGATTAGATAAATATTTTTTATTCAAAAATATGTTTGTTATTCTCTTATTTTCAGTGTAGATTGAGGTGTCTACTATTTCAAATAACAAAATACCTTTAAAGGGTCTTTTTGAAAAGAATGAAATGCACTTGAGTATGTAAAATGGACCATTGGGAACACATTAAAAGGGAGAAAACAATGTCCTTTAAACTCATAGGGGCATATTTATCAAGCTCCGTATGGAGCTTGAAGCCGTGTGTTTCTGGTGAGCCCTGTGTTTCTGGCAAACTGCTGGTGCAATGATATCGGATCATGTCCGCTCGCACGTTAATAAATAGGCCCCATTGGCTATTTGAATCTAGCATTTATCTAGTGAATGAATGTCCCTTTAAGGATGATGATCTTAGATTAAACTTTTTTTTGTAATAGATCTTGCAATCTAGAGCAAACTTTATGGGTTTGGCATTATGAGTATTTCTAAAATTATTGGGGACACCAGATATCCAAGTGCCTGGGGCACAAAAACTAAACATACCACTGTCCTGCCCTTTACTGGCTCAACCATCTTCTAGTTCTCCTATCTGCTTAAATTCTTATATACCCCAGCTTTTTCTCAGTTCCTACGCCACAGCTTACTGGGTCCAGAACTGTAAATTTATATTTCTGTTATGATCACGGATCATTATTGACGTGGCTATGACTCAGTTGCCATGCTGTGTCATACTTGTAGCAACGTCTGAGTTTCACGCCACCCTTGTTGCTTTTCTCATTATTTTATATATATATATATATATATATATATATATATATATATATATATATATATATATTGTATATATATATATATATATATATTGTATATATATATATATATATATACAGTATATGTTTTTTTGTAAAAAAATAAATATATACAGTGTATATATATATATATATATATATATATATATATATATATATACACACCTATATATCTATATGAATATAAAGGTATATATATATATATATATATATATATATATATATTACAAAATACAAAGAACACTTTCTTCTGATTGAAGAACAGGTAAACACCTATATATCTACTGTATATGAATATATAGGTATAGCTATATATACAGATATATATATATTTAAAAATACAAATAACATTTTCTTCTGATTAAAGAACATTGGAATGTAAAATATTTAAATTAAATACATAGTTAAACACATTATTAAATATTAAGGGCCAGATTATAATTGGATAGCAAAATATTGCTTTTGCTAAATCGATATTTGCGCTCCACTTTGTAATACCAACGCACGCAAAAGCATTGTGCTCATGAGAGATCACTTCCATAGGCTCCAATTGGAGCCTCGTTCTCATGCCCTAAGACACAGCATGAGAACGTAGCACAGAGAAGGGAGTAAGTTGTGCAGTGATGGGAATCAAATGTAAATATATATGAATATGAATGTATATATATATATATATATATATATATATTTATGTGTTAATATCTGTATATGCTTATATTAACACATAAATATATAGTATGTATATAGTCATATACATATGTATTTACAGGGAACACACAGTTCCCATAGACCACAATGTAAAGGCATTTTTCATTGCCGTTTTTTTCTAACAACCCACAGCCGTCGACTTAAACCCCCAAAAACTGTAGTTTTTTTTTTTTTTTTTTTTTAAATGATAAAATTTTGTTTTTTTTAAAAAAAAAAAAAAAAAAAAAAAAAGACGAAAACTAGCACTTAAGTTTGGGGGCATTTGGGGGACATTTATAAAATAAACCATAGATCTGATCTCTGGTTAATTTTATAAGTGCTAATTGCTACTGTGAGCTCACGGTAACAATAACCGTCCACTTGTAATGGCTGGTTATGTATTGCGCGCCCGCAAATAGACGTATTTGCCCGTTTTCGGGCTCGTGATAAATTAGAACTCCACTTGTAATCTAGCCCTAAATGATTCAAAATTATTTTACAAGTATTAAGGTATGTGGAAAGGGCTCCAAAGTGAGTGTGTGTATATATATATATATATATATATATATATATATATATGTGCGTATTTATTTGTATATATGTATGTATAGAGATATACAAAAGGGAAAGATGGCATCTGTGTTACAGCTCAAGGAAATTACAGTTCTTTAATGCTTAAAAATTTCAAACCACCATTAAGTGCTTTCTCATCCTCAGACGGTTTCACCGGTCCTGGCAAAAATAGACTCTGCTGGCTTCTTGGGTTGCAGCAACTCAACGCTCAGGTTCGATCAATAACGGTACCTCCCTTTGCCTTCTTGCCAGCATGGGTCCCCTCTTTAGTTACGGTGGGTGACGTCATCATTCCGATGCGGCAGGATCGAGTCCCTTTGTGGTCAGGGGCGGACTGAGATCATTCAGGGCCCCCGGACAATATTGCCCCTCCCATCTCATGTGCCCTTCCCACTGCATGTGCCCCTCCCACCTCCATTGCCCCTCCCACTTAATATGCCCCTCCCCCACCATGTTTTCATTGCCATTTAAATAGACAATTTTTTCCATAAATATTTTTAATAAGAACAAAATATTGTAAATTAGCAAGTGCTTATGGGAAAAAAATATCCCCATGCCTATATGCACTACAGTATGGAGCAGAAAGTAATTAGGGGCAGACAAGGGGGTAAAATCACTTGTTACTGGCAGCTAAAGAAGTAAAATGATTCATTTGTATTTGTATATTTCCTTTCAATAAGAGATGCATGAGCCTATAAGTAGGCTTCTAAACCAGGACAGGTTTAGAGAAATCAATTTTATAGGGAGAGTATTAAACTTTAAAGGGATATTAGCGCTGCAGAATTTATTGGCGCTCTAAAAATAAACAATAATAATAATAATAATAATAATGAAACCCAAAAATGTATTTCATGATTTAGGTAGAACATAAAATTTTAAAAAACTTTCCAGTTTACTTCTATTATCACATTTGCTTCATTCTCGTGGTATCATTTGTTGAAGGAGCAGCAAGGCACTACTGGTTTCTAACTGAACACATGGGTGAGCCAATGACAATCGGTGTATATATGCAACCACCAATCAGCAGCTAGAACCTAGGTTCTTTGCTGCTCCTGAGCTTACCTAGATAAACCTTTCAGCAAAGGATGACAAGAGAAGGAAGCAAATTAAATAATAGAATTAAATCAGTAAGTTATTTAAAATGTTATGCTCTGTACATGCCCTGGTGGTTCCGGGGGAGGAGCCCAGGTGTGAGGACACACGCTGCACCTGTGCTGATTTATCCACCCTACAAGCTCTTGGCGAGTATCTCTCGCCTAAAACCATTAACCCTGGGCGGCTTGTCTAGCGTAAAAACACACCGCTACTGGAACCCTGCTAGTGCCAAGACATTGCACTAAAGCTGCACGTTGCAGCAAATGGAAGCTCCCCTGCGGCACTAAGTACATCTTTTAAAGTGCCTAAGTAATTTGGCAAACAAATTATTGGAAAGGTTCAAAGTGCCTACATACATTTCAAAGTACTATAATAAGCACCTTCAACACTGGCTTGTTATTATCCCCGTTGAGAGACATTCTGCTCCTGGCTACCAGCCTAAGTCTTTCTACACAGACTGAGCCGTTCTCTGAGAATTCTCACATGTATCTGCAGATGACTTGGATCGAGGCGGGCGGAGGCCGCTGAAATTGTCCGGGACCGGACGCTCTTACCTGATAGTGTCTCTGATACGACTCTACTGTTTCTTGGTTCCTTCCTCTATAGGTGAAGCCGGGCGGTGCGTCCCTTGGCAGGCTTCGTCTCTGCTTCGGCCCCCTAGGCCTGTTTTTGCTGAGAAGGGGAGAGCCTATTGACCCCTGGTTCAAGGCTGGCAGTACTTTCCGTCCTTCCTGGTGATCCCTCCCACCGATACTGCGAGAGGGGTAAGGACTTCTTCTACATGCCTGGCCTTGCTGTGCTTGATGGACGCTCCCCACAATACACCTCACAGTGAGCTCTAGATACCATACCAGCGAGATCATAACCGGTGTCTCATTGTTTAAAGGACGTTCCCCCCTCCACCGGTGCTGCGCAGGGGGGACAGCTCATGAGGAAGATCCTGATCCTACTACCACCTATTCAATGCTCAGAGCTGGAGTCGGTAAAGTAGCTAACTAATTTGCTGCTATTTTTTTTCTTACTGCTGTCTAAATCTACTGGACATTCTGACTTACTAATATATGGACAAATACCTAATGTGCAAAATATCTGTATATAAAAATGGATGTTTTTTTTTTTTTTTTCATTATCGCCTATAATGTTTATATTAACACAAGTTTAAAAGTATTACTGAAAATAATTACAAGCCTGGTAAATACAGAAGGAATGTATAAAATACGAAAGAAATATATTTATAATTAGCTTTCACATATTGTTTTTACATTCTGTGCTATTAATGGAATACAAACCTATGTCTTATGTCACATAGCACAGTGATTATAAAAGGCCCTCAGTACAACCTGGGTCAAATATAAAGGCAAGATACACTTAGCTATATAAATTGTTAGCTTTAAACTCTCAAACTAGTGCAAGTTAAGATACCCATAGAATAACAATTCTTAGGTTTGCATTTTGCACTTACGCAAGGTCAAAGGAAAAATCTCTTCAAATAAGGAGGTATCAGAAATATTACCAAAAGTATCAATTGAGTAAATATTTTTACCACTGATTCCTTTTCTTCACATGTTAGAGTAAATCCTGATACTAACTGAAGTTATAACTCCTAGGATTGTATCTCTTAGCTCTCAGGATACAGAGATAGTTTTTAAAAAAAAAAAATATATATATAAATAAATAAAAAAAAATAGCTTCAGTTCTCCTTCTGAAAGTATTATTGTTGCAAATAATCTAAGATTGTTGAAATAATATCCCTGTCTACATAAATATTCATGGAAGGTGATACATTTTGAGCATATCAATTATTATTACAGACAGTGACTAATGGTTATCTATTACACTTAAAAGGGTCATTTAGATTTAACTAAGCTAAAGAGGTACAGGTTGCAAAAAAAAAAAAAAAAAAAAAAAAGATAAAGAATATACAACAGCGGTAAATTACAGATACTGATTCTCACTTCATACTTTACATCCCGCCCATACACTAAACCCACTTTCACCTGCCTGTAGACAATTCACACCCTCACACAATCCTACACACCACACCTTCCCCCCCTTTTTTTCCCCCACATAATAGGAGATTATTTTTTCTCTCTTTTCCTTCTATTTCACTCACAGTCATATTTTCACATTTTTTTAGATTCACAATCACATGGATAAATTTATACATCCACACTCTAAAAACACACCTCCCCCAATGGCAGCCAAACCAAGAGACAAGCGGAACAAGGCTACTGCAGATCCCCCCGCTGAATCACTATCACATATAAGCAACACTCAATCACTACCTGAATCTATGGATATCCAGTCCTTAGTTCTTAGAATATCAGAAGCTCTCTCACCTAAATTTGAAATGTTAAGAAATGAGATTAAATCAGACATAACACATTTAACATCAGAAGTCAGACATTTCGCAAATAGGCTTACAGAGGCAGAACAAAGGATATCTGACCTAGAGGATAATATGATTGAATATAATGGCAAAACTGAAACCTCAAGTAACACCCTTTTAAAATTACAAAATAAAATTGAAGACCTAGAGAATTGGTCACGCAGGAACAATCTCAGAATAATAGGTGTCCCTGAGAAACAACATGAAGACCTATTTAAATTACTAACGGTAACAATCCCACAGCTTTTAAAGATCCCAGAGAACTTCCCGAAAACATCTATTGAAAGAGTACATAGAATTGGCCCTGTTCATCCTTCTAAAAATACCAGACCTAGGCCAATCATCGTTAGATTCCTAAACTACCAAGATAAACTCACATTCTTACAATCTTATCACAAATGTCAGCCCGTATTCCTAGAGGAAGTTAAAATCCTATTTTTTCAGGATTATTCAATTGACACAGCTAATAAAAGACGGGAAATTACCCCACTGTGCACTAAGTTTATTCAACAGGGAATAAGGGCTAACATCTTGTACCCTGCTAAACTTAAGGTATGTGTAGAAAACCAATCAATTGTTTTTGATACTCCAGCTGAAGCTGGAAAATTCTATGCTGAAAATTTTGCTACAGATCAATAGATCATCATGTATAGAAATGCCACAGTGATGTTGATTATTGTTTAACCATAAGTATGGATCCTTCCAAGAAGGGTAATGAGAGGCTAGAAGGTTCTAGTTCTCTCAAACACGACTCCTTCCTCCCTCTAATCACCTTTTTTTTTTTTTTTTTTCTCTCTTCTTCTTCTTTTTCTTCTTCTAACAAATAATGAACACGCCTAGTAGAGTTAAAATCACTTCATGGAACATAGGTGGCCTTACCTCCCCCATTATAAGGAAAACTATATTAACCTACCTGAAAAGAATTAATACATCCATTGCATTCTTGCAAGAAACACACTTGAAAACTGAAGAGGTTCTCAAGCTCAAATCTACATGGGTTCAAGAGGTTTTTTTTTCTTCAAGTATTAGGAGGAAGGGGGGGGTTGCCATTCTAGTAAGTAAAAATATTAAGTATCAGGTAATACAAACAGAAAATGATTCCGAAGGGAGATTCATAATTTTAAAAATTAAAATTGATAACACATTATACACACTCTGCAACATTTATGCCCCAAATGTTTTTAATTTACCCTTCTGGGAAGTACTACAAGCTAGGCTCATGACGTGTGCTGAGGGATACCTGATAATGGGCGGAGATTTCAACATGACCCCCAAATGTCCGCTGGACAGGCAAAGACAGGATCGTGCGTTGAAAAAAACTAAAAGAGATAAACTAGAATCAAAACTTTTCTCTAGATTAATGTTAAATTTAAAAGTCCGGGATATTTGGAGACTTCAAAATCCTAATTCTTGCGAATACACGTGCCTCTCAAAAGCAAATAAGTCTCTCTCAAGGATAGATCTCCTCCTATTGGATGAGAGATTATGTAAATTACAGGTGCAGGCCCAAATACTTCCCATAGCTATCTCTGATCATGCTCCAATTTGTTTAGATCTTCAACCACAAAATCGTAGGCAAACAATTAGACGATTCTTTTTCCCAACATTTCTTGCCACAGATCTTAAATTTAAAAATTGGTTAGAAGCTAAATTTAAAGACTACGCTTCTCTGAATCATGAATACATCTCACGACCCCTATTATTTTGGGAGACGGCTAAGGCAGTACTAAGAGGCGAGATTATAGCATATAATGTAAACAGAACTAAAAAACTAAAGCAAAGAGAGGGGGACCTGGCACGAGCAGTTTCTAATGCATACAATCTTCACCTAATTCTAAATTCTCCACAGAGCTGGGCTAAATATACCTCAGCCTTACAAAATAGAGACTCCTTCTTGCTCTACAAAACAACGCAGAATGATATCAGGATACAGTCAAAATTATATCTATTTGGGAACAAAACGGGAAAAATATTAGCAAAACTTCTTAAAACTGAAAAGGGACCTCAATCGATAGATTATATAAACATAGGAGCTCAGGCAGTCAGTACGACTGAAGAACTTCTACAACTTTTTGCTAAATATTATTCTGAATTATATTCTTTAAGAAACTCCAATACACAGGCACGGGATAAATTCTGGAATGAAATTATCTTTCCCACTTTACATCCTGAAAAACTTCAGGACCTATATGCCCCAATCACCGAAATAGAAGTATCCAAAGCAATTCTAAAATTACCTCACAATAAAGCCCCAGGCCCAGATGCATTACCAAATGAATTTTACCAAGCTTTAAATATTACCATTACACCATATTTAACCATGTTATTCAATTCTTTATATATAGAGGGAGAGAACCCAATTCGTGGTTTTGCTGCGTCTTACACTACCCTAATACTGAAACCAGGGAAGGACCCAACAAAAGAGGAATCATATAGACCTATCGCATTACTCAATACCGACTATAAAATCTTAACTTCAATATTAGCACATAGACTCCAAACTATACTGCCTTCAATTATCCACACAGACCAAGCTGGGTTTATGCAGAACAGAAACTCTGCCTCAAAAATTTGTGAACTCTTTCTTCTTATTGATTATTTTAGAGAGCTGGGGGCTCGGGGGGAGGGGGGAGGAGAGGACGCCCCTGATAAGGCAATAATATCAATAGATGCCCAAAAAGCCTTTGACTCAGTCCACCATGATCATCTCATTTATACCTTAAATAATTTTGGACTGAAAGAAAATTTTAGTAAGTTCGTAAGTAATCTATATCAAAATGCTACTACAAAGATAATGGTCAATGGAAATATGTCACAGGACATAGAATTACAACGCGGTACTAGACAGGGGTGCCCTCTCTCCCCCCTCCTCTTTGATCTTGCCATAGAGCCTTTTGCCATTCATATAAGACATCAAATTGAAGGGATAAGGGTAGGCAGGAAGGAATCTAAAATTGCTTTATATGCAGACGATGTCCTCATTTACATGTCTAATACAAAATTAAATATACCTAAACTCTTAAATATAGTACAACAATTTGGGTCCTTTTCAGGCTATCAGGTCAATAATTCAAAATCCGAATTATTCTGGATTACCCAGACAAAAGACTCATTGATAAAAATCCCTTTTCATATAGCTCACAATTCTTTCCGTTACTTGGGAATTAACATCTCTCACAATTTAGACACCTGGTATTCCCTTAATTTCATTCCAATAATAAATAAAATTAAAGAATCTCTTAAAAATTGGCAAAATTTCCCATTATCCTTATCAGGACGAATAGCTGCCTATAAAATGATGCTCTTACCCAAACTCCTATATATGATATAGAACATTCCTCTTTTTATCAAGCGCAAAGATATTGATCTTCTTAATTCCACTCTTAGATCATTTATCTGGCAAAATAGAAAACCCAGGGTCTCTCTTCAAAAACTATCTCTCCCATTGAAATATGGGGGTCTGGCGCTCCCAGACATACGAGCATACAATCAAGCTTTCTTAGTCCGCACAGTTATTGACTGGGTACAATTAAAAAACTATGTAACAGATAATGATCTGGAAAAAACATAGTCTATCCTTTAGACTTAATAGCATTAATACATAATGACGCCAATCAGATCCCGAATCAAATCAAGAAGTTAAAAACTATTTATAATCCTATTTTGGCATGGAAAAAGATTTGTGCTATATTGGAGGTAGAACGTCATGTTTCTCGGTATATTCCATTTCTGGGTAACCCTCAGTTCGGAGATGGAATACAGGAAGGAATATTTAGGAAATGGAAAATAATAGGCCTCAGCAATATATATCAGATTCTTGACTTTGAAAGGAGATGTGTCAAATCATTTGAAACCTTGAGATTAGAATTTAATATACCAAACAAAAATTTTTTTGCTTATCTTCAGGCAAGACATTATGCCTTAGAACTCATTCATAAATATGGATGGAACTGGTCCTTGGAATCTCTTGGAAACTGGCTTGATGTTACCAAACTGGGACGTATGTCAATTGCATTTGGATACCACCTGTTGGTTTCAGTAAAGGGAACAAAAAATGTTGAGGCAACCCAGAATAAGTGGAGTGCACTGATCAAACAACCCCTAGATCCTCCATTACTCCAACTTTCAATACAAGAAACTGCCCGTGCCACTCTCTCCGCTTCTTGGAGGGAATCTCATTTAAAATTGATATATATGACCTACTTCACCCCTGAAAAAGGACATAGATGTGGGAGTAGTGGTTTTAACTCTTGCCCAAAATGCTCATTCCCGATGGCAGATCTCCAGCACATGTTATGGGCTTGCCCAAAAATTAGGAACTTTGGTTAAAGATTCAATTCTGGTTGAATAAAATAATAGCCCCTTCTCGAATATTCTCGAAAAATGATAGTTTTTCTGTTTCATCTAAATGAAGAAAACGTTAAGAAAATTATCAACATGACGATCCTGGCAGCAAGATATCTTCTTTTTAGTAAGTGGAAACAGACAACAATCCCTAGCATAACAGAAACTAAAAACTATCTAAAAAAGCAATATATATTGGAACAAATAGATACAGACCCAAATAATGAGCGAGAGATCAGAAAATTATTCTTGAAATGGTCATTGTTCATTAAAGACTTACCACCCAGTGAAGTTGACTTCCTGATCTATCCCTTCAGGAATTCAGAACTAGTTACTCTAGGCATGTGGTAGTAATAATTAAATAATTCCCTTCCCTTCTCTTTTTTTTTTTTTTTTTTTTCCCCCAAGATAATGAGGACAGGGTGCAGGATTAGAGGGGGGGAATGGAGGGAGGTGGAGGAAAAAACAGAAAAGAATCCTAATACAGAATATGTAAAGCATGTTTTTTTTTTGTTAATTGTTGAGAATCAAATAGGTTGAGAATGTACAGCTTAAACTTCCTGATTTATTATGTATTTCTAAAATTTTTCACAATATGTGTACCTACTTTTATAGTATATTTTGTTGAATGAAATTGTATTCTGGAACGGATTTAAATAAAATGTTAAAAAAAAAAATGTTATGCTCTGTGTAAATCATAAATGTCTAATTATGACTTTACTGTCCCTTTAATGATTCAGATTGAACATAAAATTTTAAACACATTCATTACAATTTACTTCTATTATCTAAGTTACTTATTTCACTTCCTATCATTAGTTGAAAAGCATACCTGGTAGGTTCAGGAGCAGCAATGGACTACTGGGATTTAGCTGAAGATTGGTGGATGCACATATATGCCTCTTGTTATTGGCTCACCCAACATGTTCAGCTAGCTCCCAGTAGGACATTGCAGCTCCCCTCCTAATGCCCGCCAAAACCTAATATATACAAATTTAACACAATGTAGAGTGGTTCCCTATGCCTCACACACAGCCCCTCCCCAGTACCTTATGTACAGATCTATACTATTATAGAGAGGCCCCCTCTGTCTCACACACACAGCCCACTCCCCAGTACCTTATATACAAATATATACATTATAGAGATGTTCCCTCTGTCTCACACACAAACACAGCCCCCTCCCCAGTACCTTATATACATATATATAATAATATAGAGAGGTTCCCTGTGTCTTACACACACAGAGCCCCCTCCCCAGTACTTTATATACAGATATATAATATTATAGAGAGGTTCCCTGTGTCTCACACACACACAGCCCCCTCCCCAGTACTTTATATACAGATATTATATTATTATAGAGATGTTCCCTCTGTCTCACACACACAAAGCCCTCTCCCCAGTACCTTATATACAGATTTATATAATATTATAGAGAGGTTCTCTGTGTCTCACACACACAGAGCCTCCTCCCCAGTACCTTATATACAGATATATAATATTATAGAGAGGTTCCCTGTGTCTCACACACAGCCCCCTCCCCAGTACTTTATATACAGATATATTATTATAGAGATGTTCCCTCTGTCTCACACACACAGCCCCCTCCCCAGTACTTTATATACAGATATATATTATTATAGAGATGTTCCCTCTGTCTCACACACACAGCCCCCTCCCCAGTACTTTATATACAGATATATATTATTATAGAGAGGTTCCCTGTGTCTCACACAAACACAGCCCCCTCCCCAGTACCTTATATACAGATATTATATTATTATAGAGATGTTCCCTCTGTCTCACATACACAGCCCCCTCCCCAGTACTTTATATACAGATATATATTATTATAGAGATGTCCCCTCTGTCTCACACACACAGCCCCCTCCCCAGTACCTTATGTACAGATATATAATATTATAGAGAGGTTCCCTGTGTCTCACACACACACAAAGCCCTCTCCCCAGTACTTTATATACAGATATATATTATAGAGAGTTTCCCTGTGTCTCACACACACACAGCCCCCCCCCCCAGTACTTTATATACAGATATTATATTATTATAGAGAGGTTCCCTGTGTCTCTCACACACACACAGCCCCCTCCCCAGTACCTTATATACAGATATATAATATTATAGAGAGGTTCCCTGTGTCTCACACACACACACACACAGCTCCCCCCCCACAGTACTTTATATACAGATATTATATTATTATAGAGATGTTCCCTCTGTCTCACATACACAGCCCCCTCCCCAGTACCTTATATACAGATATATAATATTATAGAGAGGTTCCCTGTGTCTCACACACACACAAAGCCCTCTCCCCAGTACTTTATATACAGATATATAATATTATAGAGAGTTTCCCTGTGTCTCACACACACACAGCCCCCCCCCCCCAGTACTTTATATACAGATATTATATTATTATAGAGAGGTTCCCTGTGTCTCACACACACACACAGCCCCCTCCCCAGTACCTTATATACAGATATATAATATTATAGAGAAGTTCCCTGTGTCTCACACACACAGCCCCCTCCCCAGTACATTATATACAGATATTATATTATTATAGAGATGTTCCCTCTGTCTCACATACACAGCCCCTCCCCAGTACTTTATATACAGATATATATTATTATAGAGAGGTTCCCTCTGTCTCTCACACACAGCCCCCTCCCCAGTACCTTATGTACAGATATATAATATTATAGAGAGGTTCCCTGTGTCTCACACACACACACACACACACACACACACACAGCCCCCTCCCCAGTACCTTATGTACAGATATATAATATTATAGAGAGGTTCCCTGTGTCTCACACACACACAAAGCCCTCTCTCCAGTACTTTATATACAGATATATAATATTATAGAAAGGTTCCCTGTGTCTCACACACACACAGCCCCCTCCCCAGTACCTTATATACAGATATTATATTATTATAGAGATGTTCCCTCTGTCTCACACACACAGCCCCCTCCCCAATACCTTATATACAAATATTATATTATTATAGAGATGTTCCCTCTGTCTCACATACACAGCCCCCTCCCCAGTACCTTATATACAGATATTATATTATTATAGAGATGTTCCCTCTGTCTCACATACACAGCCCCCTCCCCAGTACCTTATATACAGATATATAATATTATAGAGAGGTTCCCTCTGTCTCATACACACAGCCCCCTCCCCAATACCTTATATACAGATATTATATTATTATAGAGATGTTCCCTCGGTCTCACACACACAGCCCCCTCCCCAGTACCTTATATACAGATATTATATTATTATAAAGATGTTCCCTCTGTCTCACATACACAGCCCCCTCCCCAGTACCTTATGTACAGCCCCCCATAAGGCCCTTATAAGGGCCCTTGGTAGTTTATTCTAAATTAGGCTATTTACTATCTAGTCTACCAAGTTAAACTAAATACAAACTTACCTGTGAAATAAAAATAAAACCTAAGCTAGCAACAATATTACTATTAGTTATATTGTAGCTACCTTAGGTTTTATTTTACAGGTAAGTATGTATTTAGTTTTAAATATGTATTATTTAGTTAATAATTGTAAATTCAATTTAGATCTATTTTAATTATGTTAAAGTTAGGGTTAGGTTTAGGGTTAGGTTTAGGGGTAGGTGTAGGGGTTAATAGTTTAATTTAGGTTGTTGCGATGTGGGGGGCTGGCAGTTTAGGGGTTAATAGGTTTATTTAGTAGTAGTGATGTGGGAGGTTTAGGGGTTAATACCTTTAATATAGTGGTGGCGATGTTGGGGAGTGGCGGAATAGGGGTTAATAACTTTAATATTTCTGGAGGCGATGTTGGGGTGCAGCAGAATAGGATTTAATAACTTTAGTATAGTGGCGGCAATATCGGGAGCTGCAGATTAGGGGTTAATAACTTTATTTAGGTGGCGGTGATATCGGGAGCGGCAGATTATTGCTTAATAACTTAGGTAGGTGTCGGTGATATTGGGGACAGCAGATTAGTGGTGTTTAGACGTAGGGTTTATGTTAGGGTGTTAGATTTAAACATAACTTTTCTTTTCCCCATAGACTTCAATGGGGCTTTGTTATGGAGCTTTTCTTTCCGCGATCGCAGGTGTTAGACTTTTTTCAGACACTTTCTCCCCATAGATGTCTATGGGGGAAGAGTGCACAAGCACGTCAAAACAACGTTTGTTTTGTGTGCGGTATGGAGCTTAAAAAGCCCATATCGCAAGCACAAGCCAGGTTTTGAAAATCTTGTAATGGCTGCGCTATAGGGGTTAAATAACGTAACTTTTCTTGCGTTCGTTAATTTCCCTGTATCGCGCATAACTCGTAATCTAGGCCATTGTTTCCAATGCAGCTAATAAACCAACTTCACCCAGCAGTGATTCAACCTAATCCCAGCTGATGAGTGACAAAAACCACAAAACGGCTTTCTTAAAATCTTAAAAGCTGTGTACAGAGTTATACTATAGATAAAAGGGAATCTGCTTATAAGCAGATTGAAGAAAAAAGGTGAGACATTGTAAACTTAATTTGCAATATTTTAACCCAGAATCATTTGATGCATTAGATACAATGGGGCCTATCTATCAAGCTACGGATGGAGCTTGAGGGCCCGTGTTTCTGTTGAGCCTGCAGGATCGCCAGAAACAGCAGTTATGAAGCAGCGGTCTAAAGACCGCTGCTTCATAACCCTTTCCGCCTGCTCTGAGCAAACAATTGGGTTGATTGACACCTCCCTGCTGGCGACCGATTGGGCACGAATCTGCGGGGGCGGCATTGCACCAGCAGCTCTTGTGAGCTGCTGGTGCAATGCTGAATACAGAGAGCGTATTTGCTCTCCGCATTCAGCGAGGTCTGGCGGACCTGATCCGCACTGTCGGATCAGGTCCGCCAGACCTTTGATAAATATCTCCCAATGTATCTAGAGGCTTTCTGTAGGAAAAAACAATCCTCTAGATTTGTTAATGTCCTACACAGGGAAGAAGATGAAAGATGTTCCTTTTATGTTGCAATTTATTTGATTTTTTTTTTTATATAAAACTGCATTTTTACCCATAGCATATTTTACAATATATTATCTTATATTTTTTATCTTTTTTTATGTTTTTATTTTTATTTTTTTATTTTTTACCCTATTGTTTTCTCATTTCCTATATAATGTACATAAAAGATAACATTTTTATATTTAAATTACAGAAACTTTAGGAATGTGTATGCTTAAGATAGTTTTAGAATTTTCTTTATACAATGGAATATATTTAATGCAGTTATAAAATGATAATGTTGTTTAAAATGTTCTTGACTTGAGCTGAGCTTTCAAAGCTACAAATAATATAAAGGAATTTTCTGCAGACATTTCCACTAGTTAAACAGTACATCTTAACATTAATATTGCACTAGGAACAAAATGTTATAAAATCCAGATTGTACTCTATATGCAAAGGAACATTAAGAGTTTATTTGTCTGACCAGTTTCTTTCTTATGGTGCCTTTGACCTCCTTGTTCCTCATGCTGTAGATGATAGGGTTAAGCATGGGAGTCACTGCTGTGTACAAGATGGACACCGTTTTGTCTATCTCAGGAGAGTAACTGCGGCGTGGACGCAAATACATGAACATGATGGTTCCATAGTAGAGAGAGACCACAGTGAGGTGGGAGGCACATGTGGAGAAGGCTTTATGCCTTCCATGGGAGGACTGTATCTTAAGGATAGAAGAGATTATATGAATATATGAAATAAGAGTCAGAAAGAAAGAGCACATAGCAATGATTCCAGCTGAGATATACATTGCTATCTCATTGAGCCAAGTATCTCTGCATGACAGACGAAAGAAAGGAGGCATCTCACAGAAAAAGTGGTTTACTTGGTGAGATCTGCAGTAAGGTAATTGGAAGGTATAAACAACATGGAAAACAGTAATCATAAAACTAACTGTCCAAGATCCTGCGGCCAGACAAATACATAATCTCTTGTTCATGATAATGTTGTAATGTAAAGGGTTACATATGGCTGCATACCTGTCAAATGCCATTACAGCCAATATTATACACTCTGTGGCACCAAGAGCTAAATGGAAATACATCTGTAGTGCACATCCTAAAATTGAAATGCTTCTGTCCTCGTCTAAGGTGTTTATCAAGATTTTGGGCACTATGGTAGATGAGAAGAAGATATCAATGACCGAGAGATTACTAAGAAAAAAGTACATAGGAGTTTGTAACTGAATATTAATTCTCACCACTAAAATTAGTAAAATGTTACCAGAAATTGTGATGAAATACATCACCAAAAAAAGGAGAAAGCATATAGCTCGAAGATATGGGACACTGGAGAGTCCAAGAAGGATGAACCTGTTTCCAGATGTTTGGTTTAACTGATCCATGAAATGCACCAAAACACACCTGGATAAATAACAAGAAATAAAATAAAAAAAAAATAAAAACAAGAAAAAAAACCCACAAAGATTTTTTTAAGGTTTACCTTTAAATATGCTTGTCATGTCCATAACTTGTTGATGTCTTAAAACTTTGCTTTATAAATATTAACAGATGTGTGTCAGACTGGGTACACATTTTAAAACTCAAAATCATATATGTGTGAAAATGTATATGATACTCATAATGTAACGATTGTTTAATGATACCTGTATTAAGCACAGAGTTTATGAATCCTGCTCACATCCAACTTACACTAATATAATGTACAAACCTAAAAGAAACAACAGAAACTGTGTACACAAATAGAAAATATTTGTGTTTAAAGTGACGGTAAACTCCCTTCTTTGTATGAACAGATCCGGAATGTTACTGATATTTTAGATCGAGTTTAATTCATAAATTGTAATGAACAAAAGTAATTTTTGGTGCGCTAATGGTTTGAACTGTTCTCCAATTGGCACTCTAGCCGTATGACAATTTTTTTTTGTAGATAGATCACAGATCGGAGAACAATTTATAACATTTAGCTCACAAAAAATATGAGTTTTGAAATGGGCCACTGGAGCGTGGGGTATTAGAATTATACGGCTAGATTAAAAAGTAAGATTTGATATATAGACAGACAGATGGATTAGAGTGGATCAAGATCTGTTTAGGAGCATGATAATGATAAACAAAATATAAATATACATTTATTTAGATAAAACTATTGTTTATGAACAAGATTGCTTTGGGATTCATTGAAATAATAATATGCTGCAATCTATCCAGTTTACAAGAACATTCCTTTATCCGTTAAAGCTCTGGAATAAAATGCTATTACAAAAACTGAAGAATATACCAATAGTTGTAGAATATGCTAATGAGAAGAGGTTTCAAGCCCTTAGTGGACCAAACAGGTCTTGATTTGTAATTCGTTATGGTACTTCTGTCTATTAATACATTTACTCAGAAGCTATTCAAATCAAACCATTTCACAAGTTATGTTTTTACATTCTGCAAACTGTATATGGTACTTGATTACTGTAGGGAGATAATCTCTCTATGCATGATCTGTGAAATCTCTCAACTTTCTCTATGAATGATCAGTGAACTCTGAGGCAACTTGTATCCCCAACATATACTATTTTATGTATTGTATTAATTATGCAAACCTCAATTTACCTTTGAAAAACGCAACTACTGTGTAATATACCTTCACGTAAAGCATAGATGCGAGATGTGAGAGCACAACATTTTTACTTGTGATCTGTAATACATACAAAACTGGGCTTGCAATGGTAAAAAAAGTAATTTACTCGTAATCTAGTATTCCATGTCAAGAAACTTACCTTAGATAAAAAGAGACTTCTATTTCTAGATGTTATCATGTTTCTAACAAAAACTAATTTCGAGAATTTTTTATAAATAAGATAAAATTAATTGTTATCTGGAGAATCCTGGTTGGAGGTACTCTTCTTAAAGGATGAGCAAATATGAATAAAGTCACTTTTGATCTTAAATATGATACCATTTTTTTTTTTTTGTTCTCTAGCGTAGATAAATACAGAAAAACATTGAGCTAAAATTATTCATAGAGTTTTGGAATCTCCCAAAGCAATTACAACTCTCTAGATGTATGAGATGATTAGTTATTCTCTATTGTTTTCTTCAAAACTTTAAATGTTACAAAGTTTGTTCAGTTTGCTGTAAATTATTAAAACATTTTGGTAGAAAAGTAATGTATCCATAATTCATAATAAATAATTAACATGTTTAGTGCAGTTTTTGAATGCTTACAACTTTTGAATGCAGTAGAATGCAAGACTTTAAACCTCTAAATTATCTAATAAGATATTATTCTAAAAATGTAATTCCCCATGAAGGCCTATATTACAAGTGGAGTGTTTTTTTATTGTATGTTTGCATCCCTCAAGAGCAAAGTTATTATATTATTGATCGAGTGATAGTCTAGACTCTAGGGCGTGCTGACATCTGGATGTGAGATAGCATGGGTGTGCTAAACCCTTCACGTAACAGACTTCTATGGGGGCGAGCAGTAAAATACATGTTATATATCACTCGGGAATGATGGTGCGCTAAGCTAATTGTGTCACGCTGCTCTAGCTGTTGCTAGGGACACGATGCCTGCTGTTCTGCTTGTTGCCTAGGCTAGAGTCGGCTCCTGTGTGCGTGTGGCCTCAACGTCATCGCCGCATGCTCCTTTCATTCTAAAGCCAGTCAGGATCTCCTGTGGCGCGAATCCTGCGCCTATGTAAGTTGCTCACTTTCTACTTATCACTGCCCAAGTATAGGTGTTACCTAGTGTGCTTCTGGGTGTGATTGTTTCTGTATTCTGGATTGCATAACGTTATTGAACTCCTCCTGTCTGACTACTCTGCTTGTTAAAACCCCTAAAGTACTGGATTGCCATAATGTTATTGAACTCTGCCTGTCTGACTACTCTACTTGCTTAACCCTTAAAGTACTGGATTGCCATAACGTTATTGAACACTGCCTGTCTGACTACTCTGCTTGCTTAACCCCTAAAGTACTGGATTGCCATACTGTTATTGAACTCTGCCTGTCTGACTACTCTGCTTGCTTAACCCTAAAATACTGTATTGCCATACAGTTGCTGAACTCTGCCTGTCTGACCACTCTGCCTGTTTAACTCTTGAACCATTGGATTACTATACTGTTACCGAACTCTGTCTGCCTGACCATTCTATTGGTTTATTCCTGAACTGTAATTATTGGATTCCCTTTGTTGCCGATTCCTGCCTGTTTTTGGTCCTTCTATTGGTTTACCCTTGAACTGCCATACCACTGGATTCCCTACATGTTGCCGCCAAAGACTACTCTGCCTATTGTAAGTACTGCTTACCTCATTTTGCGAACTTTCTCTGCTCTGGGATTTTCCCTATCATTTCAGCTTGACGCCGGGATAAGAAGACTACTGGCCAAGTTTGGTCTGATAGTGGAATATCCCACAAGCATAACATTATACTTGGGCCATTGACCCAACTGGAGTAGCAAGAGCAGTTTATCTTCAAGGACAGATGTTGGGAACCCATACCGTACAGTTGCAGAGTGTGGATTCCAAACTAGAGGCTATAACCGCTCAAATCTCCTCACTAGTTTGCACCTTGTCACTTGAGACCAGTTGGGATGGCAGTGCTCTCAAGGCAGCCTTTAGGAGAGGTCTGCATGAATGCATCAAAGATGAACTTACTTATTGTGATGTTCCTTCCTTGGACGACTTTATAACACCTTGTATCAGTCTAGACTTTTGCTTCCAGGAGAGACAAGCTGAGAGAGACAGAACTCTGAGAATCCTTCCCTCCCGTCCTTCTATTCGTCTGGTCTCTGCACTATCCTCTACCATTTCAACACCTCCAGTTACCCCTGTAAAGGAACCCAGGACTCTATCCTCCTTCAAACCCACAGAGTCTGAAAGAAAGAGAAGGAGATTGAGACTATGCTTTTATTGTGGTTCTAACTCCCACCAACTAAATAATTGTGACATTCGGCCCGGGAAAAGTCAATGCTTAGAGGATAACACTGGGGTTCCTCTAAGCATGATCACTATTAAATCCCCTCACTCCTCTCGGATCCTGGTACCTGTTACCCTTACCTTCCTTCAGAATTCTGTCCACACTCAAGCCTTCATTGATTCAGGGGCAGCTGGAAACTTTCTGGATCACCGTTTTATGATTCAGACTGGGTTGCCTCTTCTGCAGAAAAGACACTGTCTCAAAATAACTACTCTGGATCGCACTCCCCTTTTTTCAGGGTTAATCCATTTCGAGTCAGCACCCTTGACCCTGACTGTGGGAGTCCTTCATACCGAACAGATGTAATTTGAGGTCATTCATTCCCCAGCACAGCCTGTCATCCTTGGTCTTCCTTGGCTTCATATACACAATCTACAGTTCGACTGGGCTGAGGAACAATTGGACTCCTGGGGTACTTCATGCTTCCACCCCTTGCTAAGGTTACTCCTCTGCTCCGCATCCCCATAGCCAGTCTACAGACCCCTTCAAGCCTTCCCTCAGTATATGCAGATTTAACAGATGTGTTTGAAAAGAAAGCAGCTGATGTGCTCTGCTACCCCACTGTCCTTATGACTGCAAAATTGACCTCTTTCCCGGAGCCCAACTTCCTAAAGGGAGGACTTATCCTCTCTCCAAAGCTGAAACCAAGTCGATGGAGGATTACATCCAAGAGAACCTAGCTAAAGGTTTCATTCGCCCTTCCTCCTCTCCTGCTGGGGCTCTCTCTCTTGCTGACTCTGGTGCATACTGTGTGATGGTGCTCATTTCCTGCACTTCCTTTTATGGCCAGACTGGTGTACATCATCCGTGTGAGACAGGATGCAGTCTCAGTATTGTGATGTCATCACTTATTATATAAAGGGCCTGTGTTCAGTATGCTTTGCCCTTGCATTGTCTCAGACCTGATTGTGAGAACTCCTGTGTATTACCTGGCTGTCTGACATCACTCCTGGTTCCTGATCCCTGGCTTGTTCCTGACTCTGCTGTTCTCCTTGTTGCTGATTCCGGCTCATCTGACTACTCGCTTTGGCTCCTGACTCGGCTCATCTGACTATTCGCTTTGGCTCCTGACTCGGCTTGTCTGACTACCAACTCTGGTTTTGATTCCTGGCTTGTTATTTGACTTATGGACTTTTTATTATTTTTTGCTATTAATAAAGGTGTGATTATTTTTGCACTTCTCGCCTCAGACTGGTTCCTGGCACCCTGACATTACGCAAGGGTCATGAATCCTGATGGTGTTATTAATCCACCTTTAACTGCCATAATTTCCAGGATGGATGAACAGGATCTCTGCTTGGATCAATTTGAACTAGCCCTGCAAACCCTGTTGACTCGCACTGTACATTTGTACCAAAGTGTCCCGCAAGTTATGGCTGCTCCTGTTTCCGCTGCTGCACCTAGTCCTACCAGGAGCATGTCCGGTTCTGCACCTCTACCTTAGCGATATGGAGCTGATCCTAATTAGTGCAGAGGGTTTTTGAACCAGGTAGGCATTTACTTTGAGATGTTACCTCAGGCGTTTCCCTCTGACAGAGCTAAGGTGGGATTTCTCATCTCGTTACTCTCTGACACAGCTCTTGCCTGGGCTAATCCCTTGTGGGAAACTAATAAACCAGTGATTTCAAATTACCCTGAATTTGTGGTCTCCTTTCGAAGGGTATTTGATGTTCCGGCTCACTCCTCCTCTGCTGCTAAATGACTCATGTCCATTCAGCAAGGTACAAGATCTGTTGCTCAGTATGCCATTGAGTTCCATACGCTTGCAGCAGAGATAGGTTCGAACAATGAAGCCCTTGTTGCTGCTGAGCCGATGCAGTTGGGATTCACGTGTCTCTCTGCGGTGGAGAGGGCCTTTAGGAGGAGGGAGGGGCTCTGCCTCTATTGTGGGTTACAGGGCCAACCTTTGAAGTCTTGTCCTACACGGCCGAGAAACGCTCACACCTAAGGTTGGGGGCAGACCTTGGGTGGTTTATCCTCATCCACGGTTGTCCTTTCCTGTGTGGACTCCTCCATAGTCACCCAGGCTCTTGTTGACTCTGGTGCTGCGGGCTATTTCATTGACAGTGCTTTTGTATCAAGGCACTCCATTCCTGTTTTGCCTCAGTCCATTCTGCTTGCTATTGAGGCCATTGATGGCAGGCCTCTTCAGCCTGCACTCGTTTCTCAGGAAACTGCTCCATTATCCATGGCTGTTGGGGCTCTCCATTTTGAAACCCTCCAGTTGCAGGTGATAAACTCTCTGCATTTTCCGATTATTCTGGGTTATCCCTGGCTCCAAAAGCACAATCCTAGTCTCGACTGACGCAGGTCCGAAATTTTGTCATGGTCTCCGCAATGTATTTCCACTTGTCTTCGGAAACCAGTTAAAGTCTTGTGCATGTCTTCGGTATCTCAATTGCCAGAGGAGTACAGAGAGTTCCTAGATGTTTTGACAAGGTGTGTGCTGTTACATTGCCTCCTCACTGGTCTTAAGATTGTGCCATAGACCTGCAACCCGGAGCCATTCCTCCGAGGGTTTACCCTCTATCTGTTGCGGAGAATTGTGCTATGGAGGAGTATGTTGCCGATGCTCTGTCATGGGGGATCATCCGCAAATCCTGCTCTCCTGCAGGGGCTGGCTTCTTCTTTGTGAAGAAAAAGGGTGGCGAGTTAAAACAATGTATTGATTATAGGGGTCTTAATCGCCTTACCATTAAGAATGCTTACCCTATTCCGCACATTACAGAACTCTTTGACCGCCTCAAGGGAGCTACGGTCTTTACTAAACTTGATTTGAGAGGAGCGTACAATCTCGTTAGGATCAAGGAGGGCCACGAATGGAAAACAGCATTTTACACCAGGAGCAGGCATTATGAGTATCTTGTAATGCCCTTTGGCCTATGTAATGCTCCTGCTGTTTTCCAGGAATTTATTAATGATGTCCTAAGAGATGTTGCAACAGTGTGTTGTGGTGTACTTAGAAGACATCCTCATACACTCAGCCACACTTGAGGCTCATCGTTCTGATGTTACAAGGGTTCTTCAGAGACTACATGAGAACGGCCTGTTTTGTAAACTCAAGAAATGTTAGTTCCATCAGACTCAAGTAACCTTCCTAGGTTATGTTATCTCCATTGCAGGGTTTTCCATGGATCCTGACAAGTTATCTGCAGTTCTGCAGTGGCCTCGCCCAGTTGGTCTTCGGTCTATTCAACGTTTTTTGGGGTTCGCCAATTACTATAGAAAGTTTATTAAAAACTTTTCTTCCTTGGTCAAACCTATCACAGACATGACCCATAAAGAGAATGATCCACTCCATTGGTCACCTACTGCCATTAAGACCTTTGATAGTCTTAAGACTGCCTTTGCTACCACTCCAGTTCTGGCTCATTCTAACCCTGTCCTGCATTTCGTTCTTGAGGTCGATGCGTCTGAGACTGGAGTAGGTGCCCTCTTGTCTCAACGTCATACGCCTGACGATTCCTTGCATCCGTGTGGTTTCTTCTCTAAGAAATTGTCTCCAGCGGAGTGCAATTATGAAATTGGCGACAGGGAATTACTGGCCATAGTTTTGGCTCTTAAGGAATGGAGGCATCTTCTCGAGGGTAGAGCTCATTTTTACTGACCACAAGAATTTAACTTATCTATCTGAAGCAAAACGTTTGTCACCCCGACAGGCCAGATGGGTGCTATTTTTGTCTCAGTTTAATTATGTGGTCTCCTACCTGCCTGGTAGTAAGAATGTTAGGGCTGATGCCCTCTCTTGACAATTCTTGCCTCTGTCCAAGGAAGAGACTGTACCTACTCCTGTTATACCTCCTGACCATATTTTGGCTACCATACGTACTAATTTGACTTCTCCCTTGGGGGAGGAGGTCCTGTCTGCACAAACCAATGCACCTTCTGAGAAACCTATTGGTAAGTGTTTTTGTTCCAGAGAATCTTCAAACTAAACTTTTGCACACTTACCACTATCCTAAAGCCGCAGGTCACCCAGGCAAGAACCAAATGATTTGGTCTGTTACTCGACAATTCTGGTGGCCAGCTCTTCATTCTGATGTTGCTGCGTATGTTGCCTCCTGCTCAGTTTGTGCACAGAATAAGACTCCTCGACGTCTTCCTTTGGTTCTTCTTCAACCTATTGCTAATGGTGAGCGTCCTTGGACACATCTTTCCATGGACTTCATTGTCGAGCTTCCTGTTTCCAATGGCAATACCGTTAACCTTATAGTGGTTGACCATTTTTCTAAAATGTCACATTGCATTCCTTTGAAGAAGTTGCCTACCGCTCAGGAGCTTGCTTCAATTTTTGCCCGGGAGGTCTTCCGTTTACATGGGTTACCCAAGGAGATAGTGTCGGACGAGGGTAGCCAGTTTGTCTCCAGTTTTTGGTGTTCCTTTTGTGCTCAAATGGGGATCCAGCTTTCCTTCTCCTCGGCATATCACCCTCAATCCAATGGGGCTGCGGAACGGTCTAATCAAGCTCTGGAACAGTTCCTCCGTTGCTATGTCTCAGATCACCACAATAATTGGTCTGAACTGTTACCTTCGGCAGAGTTTGCTCGTAATAGTGCTAATAATTGTTCCTCCAAGTTATCCCCGTTCATGGCGAATTATGGGTTTCAACCATCCTTGTTGCCCGATTTATTCATGTCTCATGGTATTCCGGCTTTGGAGGAGCATCTCCAGCAACTCCGTTCCACGTGGGTACAGATTCAGGATTGCCTTCATCGTTCTATGCAGCGCCAAAAGTTCCGGTCTGATCATAGGCGTCTGCCTGCGCCTTCCTACCAGGTTGGTGAGAGAGTTTGGCTGTCCTCCCGCAACTTGAACCTTTGTGTGCCTTCCAATAAACTGGCTCCCCGTTATGTTGGTCCTTTTCGAATACTCTGACAGATCAATCCTGTGGCCTACGCTCTTGACCTTCCTCCTGCAATGCGCATCTCCAATGTTTTTCATGTCTCCCTCTTGAAACCATTGGTTTGTAATCGGTTTATCACTATGTTGCCTCGTCCTCATCCTATCTTTGTTGACAACCATGAGGAGTATGAGGTCAGCAGCATTATTGACTCTCGTATGTCCAGGGGCCGCATACAGTATTTGGTTCACTGGAGGGGCTACGGTCCGGAGGAGTGTTCATGGGTTCCCTCCTCTGATGTTCATGATCCTGCCTTCCTCTGTGCCTTCCATGCCATTTCCCCAATAAGCCTTTTGTCCTTACTGTCAGGATTTTTTCCCTGCCTTGTTTGCCATGTGCTTCTGGCAGCCATTTTACTCACATCTCTTGCTGACTCTGGTGCATACTGTGTGATGCTTCTCATTTCCTGCACATTCATTTTATGGCCAGACTGGTGTACATCCTCCGTGTAAGACAGGATGCAGTCTCAGTATTGTGATGTCATCACTTATTATTTAAAGGGCTTCTGCTCAGTATGCTTTGCTCTTGTGTTGTCTCAGACCTGTTTTTGAGAGCTCCTGTGTATTACCTGGCTGTCTGACATCTCTCCTGGTTCCTGATCCCTGGCTTGTTCCTGACTCTGCTGTTCTCCTTGTTCCTTATTCCAGCTCGTCTGACTACTCGCTTTGGCTCCTGACTCAGCTTTTCTGACTATTCGCTTTGGCTCCTGACTCGGCTCGTCTGACTACCAGCTCTGGTTTTGATTCCTGGCTTGTTATTTGACTTATGGACTTTTTATTATTTTTTGCTATTAATAAAGGTGTGATTATTTTTGCACTTCTCATCTCAGTCTGGTTCCTGGCACCCTGACAGTATCGACTACTGGGCCTTAAAAAACATCACTATCAAAAATCACTATCCCATTCCTTTGATCACTGAACTGTATGATTCACTTCAGAATGCTCGCTACTTTACCAAGCTGGACCTACTTTGGGCATACAAACTGATTTGTATCTTCCCAGGGCACGAATGGAAGACCGCCTTCAAAACAAGATCAGGGCATTACGAATACCTCGTAATGCCCTTTGGGCTGTGTAATTCCCCTGCAGTCTTCCAGGCATTTGTCAACGATGTCTTCTTTGACCTCCTCAATCGCACTGTCATCGTCTACCTGGATGATATCCTTATTTTCTCCTCCACCCTGGAGGAGCATCATAAACACGTGAGACAGTTACTTCTACATCTTAGAGACAATTCTCTGGTAGCCAAGCTAGAAAAATCTGAGTTTGATTAAGTATAGATCCAGTTCCTTGGTTATGTCATCTCGAAGGAGGGTTTTGCCATGGATCCTGCTAAGCTCACTGCAGTCCTGGAATGGCCTCAACCCACTTCATTAAAGGAACTACAGAGATTCTTTCGGTTCTCCAATTATTACAGCAAGTTTTTAAAGAACTTTTCCCAAACAATCGTTCCACTCACTGAATTGACAAAACGGAACAAAGACTGTAAAAATTGGCCTCCTGAAGCCATAAATGCCTTCTCTCATCTGAAAAAAAACCATTTTTCTGCTCCTGTTCTCCGCTATCCTGACCTACAGTTCACTTTAGAGGTTGATGCCTCCGAGATAGGGGCTGGAGCAGTTCTAACCCAAAGGGATCATTTAACCTCCACGTTGCACCCTGTGGCCTTTTTCTCTAAACGCTTTACTCCTGGAATTATGACGTGGGTAATCATGAACTCTTAGCCATTAAGATGGCCTTGACTGAACAGCGCCATTGGCTAGAGGGCACTGACAATCCCATTCAGATTCTCACTGACCACAAGAATCTGACTTACCTAGAGACTGCTCATCGACTCAATCCTCGACATGCCAGGTTGGCCTTGGTCTTCTACCGTTTAAACTTTGTGGTCTCTTATCTTCCTGGAACCAAAAACAAGAAGGCTGATGCCCTTTCCCATCAGTTTCCTCAGTCTAGTGATTCCTCTGAAGCTCCTATTAAACACATCATACTCCCCTCCTGTGTGGTTGCTCAACTGAACACCACCCTTCTTCAAAGACTGCAACGTGCCCAGTCTAGAAAGCCTCCTGAAGGCCCTGTTGCTCCCGATATCCTTTTTGTACCTCTGAACCTATGCACTCCTGTGCTTTCCTGGGCTCATGATAGTAAACTTTCAGGACATCCAGGCTTGATAAGGACTTTCTTTCCCAACATGTATAGTGGTCTACTATGAAATCTGACGCTCAGGATTATGTGAAAGCCTGCACGACTTGTGCTGCCAACAAAACTCCCTGATCCTTGCCTCCTTGCTTGCTCAAACCATTGTCCATTCCCAAACAACCTTGGACACACATAACAATGGACTTTATTGTTGACCTCCCTGCTTCTGACCATCATACGGTTATCTGGGTTGTGGTGGATCGATTTTCCAGACTGGCTCATTTTGTACCCCTAAAGAAACTGCCTTCTGCCCAATAATTATCGTCTCTTCTTCTCTTGCATGTGGTACGACTTCATGGCATTGCTGTGAATGTTGTTTCCGACAGAGGTCCAAAATTCATCTATACCTTTTGGAGAGCCTTTTGCAAGTTGATTGGAACCACTGTTTCCTTGTCTTCTGGCTACCATCCTCTAATGGGCTAAATGAGAGAGTAAATCAGGATCTCAAGACCTATCTCAAACCCTTTGTTAATTCTCTCCATACCAACTAATCTAAGTTTTTACCCCTAGCTAAGCTGGCAAGGAACACTCATTGGCACTCTTCTCTACGATGTTCTCCATTTCAAGCCGCAGCAGGTTATCAACCTCGTGTCTTCCCTCTTTCTGCTCAGTACACAGGGGTTCCTGCTGCAGACCAACACATTACTAATCTCACCACTCATTGGCAATGTATTCGCTCTCAGTTACATTCAGCTGTCTCTAGATAAAAGATCTCCGTGGGTAAGTGTGTTTGGGTCTCTACTCGACATATTCGTCTATGTCAACCCAGTCACAAATTAGGGCCTAGGTTTATCAGTCCTTAGACAGTCCTGAAAAGACTTTCTCCTGTTGCCTACAAAGTGGCCTTGCCCAAAACCCTGTGCATACACTAAGTCTTCCACAACTCACTACTCAAGCCTTACATCAAGAATAGATATACCCGGCTCTGAGCTCCTCCTCCTCTGCTCCTGGTCTTTGGTGACCCTGAATATGAGGTTGCTAAGATCCTGGACTCCAGATACAAGCTCAGACAACTGGCGCCTGTTGTTCTGCTCGTTGCCTAGGGTAGAGTCAGCTCTTGTGTGCGTGCAGTGGTGAAGTCATCACTGCACGCTCCTTTCGTTATGAAGTCGGACGGATGTCTGATGGTGCGAATCTTGCGCCTATGTAAGTTGCTCACTTTCTACTTATCACTGCCCAAGTATAGGTGTTACTTATGCTTATAGTGTGCTCCTGGGTGTGATTGTTTCTGTATACTGGATTTCCATAATGTTATTGAACTCTGCCTGTCTGACTACTTTGCCTGCTTAACCCCTAAAGTACTGGATTGCCATAATGCTATTGAACTATGCCTGTCTGACTACTCTGCTTGCTTAACCCCTAAAGTGCTGGATTGCCATAACGTTATTGAACTCTGCCTGTCTGACTACTCTGCTTGCTTAACCCCTAAAGTGCTGGATTGCCATAACGTTATTGAACTCTGCCTGTCTGACCACTCTGCTTGCTTAACCCTTAAATACTGGATTGCCATACAGTTGCTCAACTCTGCCTGTCTGACCACTCTGCCTGTTTAACCGTTGAACCATTGGATTGCTATACTGTTACCGAACTCTGTCTGCCTTACCATTCTTTTGGTTTATTCCTGAACTGTAATTATTGGATTTCCTTTGTTGCGAATTCCTGCCTGTTTCTGGTCCTTCTATTGGCTTACCCTTGAACTGCCATACCACTGGATTCCCTACTTGTTGCCGCTGAAGACTAGCCTGCCTATTGTGAGTACCTATGCTTACCTCATTTTGCGAACTTTCTCTGCTCTGGGATATTCCCTATCATTTCAGCTTGATGCCGGGATAAGAAGACTACTGGCCAAGTTTGGTCTGATAGTGAAATATCAGACTTTATGTATCTAAAAGGGCTGAATTTTACAGTGGTGTTTTGGATTGTGTTGAAGTACAACAATTAACTTACCACTTGTGATACAAAGTCAGGGAGTTTTGTATTTGTGCTTCCAGTGACAGAACTGCCATTGGTGCAACAGGTGCAGTGGCACCAGGACCCAAGTGCTGATGGGGGCCCATAGCAGCCAGTCCCTACACAGGCATGTGCCTATGTGGTAATCATCTGTGTATAGATAATCAATATCATTATACTGCACAGCATACTAATCAGTGTATAGATACATTATTATACAGCACAGCATATTCATCAGAGTATACATACAACACATTTCAGCCTACCAGGCCTGTCTTGATAAAAGCCTGGTAGGGTCAAATGCATTGAATGGGAGAAGCCTACACTCATTAGCAGTGTAACAAATGGCCTGTAGCTTTAAGTGACACATTCAACCTGGCTAAAATATCTACCAGAAATAAGTTTGGATGTGTCAGTTATATCAGAATGTCTGCTAGCAAGCAAACAAATTCAATACAAATGAAATACTTTGGCCTCAGGAACTAAAGTCAACTATATATCAGGAATAAATACATCTTTAGTTGGAAGTCAGAGATGTATAGGAACTAATATGTTTAGGCAAAAAACGTATATACAAGTAACAAACACAAGAAGGATTGGCTCTTAGTTAATCTAAGATACTATGCCTTTAAAATGGTGTTTTAGGCAGAAACACGTTATAGACGGTCACTTCAATCAAAATAGATTTACACAGACAGTGCTGACAGGAACATTTAGTGCAAAGTGGAATTGCTGTTACGGAAAGTACTCACGACACCTCCTTTTGTGATACAGGCTTGCAGTCTATGCGAGCAGTTTTGGTGAGAGCTGAGCTTGTGGAAAACTTGCGGTCGGACTGTGTCTCTTTACCACTGCTACGGCTGGAGTGGAGGTCTGGTGCCGCCTAATGACATCAGAGCTGCTGCTAATACGGCTCCTCTGAGTTAGAGGTTTAGTAATAATGGCACTCTTAAGAAAGACAAGGTAATGGCTAAGTCTATGGAAATTGCTTTAGGTCTGGAGAGATGAGTCATAAGATACACTTCATTAAACCAGCAATGGTGAAGCGGAGGAGGGAGCCTTTTATACAGCTGATTTACCATAATGACTTGTAAAGGTGGAAAGTGAGAATGAGATCTCAGTTAAGGTGGATAGGTTCATGACACACTTCCCCCCCCCAAAAAAAACACAACAAGGTTTCAAGGATCGGGTCTATCTGGATTCCAGCGGTGTAAGACCAAAACTAACCAATCCGCTGAGAGGTTGGTAGCAGGTTCCCAGGAGTCCTCGGGAAGAGTTGTATCCAGCCCAATGCACAAGGTACTGAAGTTCTACATGGTGACGCCTGGAGTCTAGAATGGCTTAAACCTCGTATTGATGGTCCGGGAGTGGAAAATCTGCAGGGTGAACGGTGGGAGCAGTTGAGGCATTGCAGGGTTTGATGAGAGATATATGAAAAGTGGGATGTATTCGATATGTAGGAGGCAACTGTAGGGTAACTGTCATAGGGTTAAGTATGGCAATGATCGGGAATGGTCCAATGTAATATTTATTACGTTTCCTGCAGGGGTTATATAATCTGAGATTTTTTGTAGCCAACCAAACCATCTGACCAATTTTTTACTCAGGATGTGGTTGGTGACGAAGATCATAATATTTCTTTTGTGTGACTTGAGCTTGTTTGATATTGTTTTGGGCAACAGTGAAGGTATGGTTAAAAGAGTTGATCAAGTCATTAACTTGTGGACAAGGAGTATTTGATGACGAGAAGGGATGGAACTTCGGATGAATACCGGAATTTATGTAGAAAAGAGAATAAACAGTGGTAGTGTTAGTGGTGTTGTTGTAGGCGAACTCAGCGTAACAAAGGAAGGTAGCCCAACTATCCTGTTTGTTAGAACAAAAACACCTAAGGAATTGTTCTAACCACCCATTAGTCTTTTCATACTGACCATTTGTTTGAGGGCGATATGAAGTTGTCAGTTGTTGTTGGATTCCAAGGGATTTGCAAAGTATTTTCCAGAATTTGGAAGTAAACTTTCCCTATCATTTAAAACAGTTGCTAGAAGTCCGTATAGACAAATAACCTCCTTGAGGAATAGTTCTGCTGTTAACTAAGCTGTAGGGAAAGATTTAGTAGGTATGAAATGGGCCATCTTCGAGAAAAGATCAAAAGCAACAAAGATGAATGTGTACCCTGAAGATTTTGGAAGTTCAGCTATAAAGTCCATGGAGACTGTGACCCAAGGGGGGTCAGGAACTGGTAATGGCTGTAATAAACCTATAGGACTTAAGTGAGAGGGTTTAGTTGTAGTACAAGTTATACACAAAGCAACATATATTTTAACTGTAGCTCTCATGGATGGCGACCAAAAAGATCTTTGGAGAAGATCGAAAGTTTTATGGGTCCCCAAATGTTCTGCTAATGGGGAGTCATGTGTAGCATGCAGGACTGCGCTGCGAAGAGTTGGAGGTATATAAATTCTAGTACCATAGTGGAGTACACCCTCTTTGTTGGGTAGAAGATGAATTGAAGGTTTTATTTTGTCATTTTGTTGATTGAGTTTCAGATTGTGAAGAACATTAGAGATCAAACTCAAAATAAAAGATTTTGGTATTACCAAAGGGTTGTGCTTTGCTAATAGGTTTCTGAGCTTTCCTCGAAAGAGCGTCGGCTTTCACATTTTTAGTGCCAGGTCGATAGGCAATGATGAAGGAAAACCTAGAGAAATATAGGCTCCATCGGAGTTGGCGAGCAGATAACGTACGATTGGATTGAAGATACTGTAGGTTTTTATGGTCTATGTAAATGATGAGTGGGTGTTCTGCCCCTTCTAACAAATGTCTCAATTGATCGAAATAACATTTAATGGCCAGTAATTCCTTTTCCCCAACGGGGTAATTATATTATATTGAGTGTTGTTCTTTGGGAAAGGACTGAGCCAATGGCGTATTCTGAGGCATCAACTTCTAAGACAAATTGGCAAGTTGTATCTGGAATTTGCAGAACTGGGGATGTGACAAAACTATATTTGAGATGGTCAAAAGCTTGATGACATTGGGAGTTCCAAACACATTTTTTTTTTATCAAATCAGTGAGAGGTTTTGTTAAGCAGCAAAATGGTGTATAAACCTTCTATAAAAATTAGCAAAACCCAAAAACCGTTGGATGTCATTTTTGGTGTTGGGTTTGGGCCAATCAGTTATAGCCAAGATTTTGTTATCTTCAATATTAATTTCACTACGGTTAATACGATAACCTAAGAATGAAATCTCAATGGCGTTGAAAATACACTTTTCAAGTTTTACTTAGAGACTGTGGGTTCTTAATCTAGAGAGAACTACCCTGACATGTGTTATGTGATCTGACATATTACTAGAGTAAATAAGAATGTCTTAAAGGTATATCAGTAAGAACG
This sequence comes from Bombina bombina, assembly GCF_027579735.1. Classification (NCBI taxonomy): domain Eukaryota; kingdom Metazoa; phylum Chordata; class Amphibia; order Anura; family Bombinatoridae; genus Bombina; species Bombina bombina. The sequence continues at coordinate 1,420,770,850 of NC_069499.1, read as the reverse complement.
TGTCCAGTATGTCTCTAAATATGTCATTTATCAGGTTTTGGAATGTCGCCAGTGCGTTGCATAGACCGAATGGCATAACTGTATAGTCGTAAAGGCCATAACGGGTCCTAAATTCAGTCAGCCATTCATCACCGGCCCTTATTCTAACAAGGTTGTAGGTACCACTTAAGTCAATGAGTGGTAATGGGTATCTATTTTTCTTAGTACGCTTATTCAATTCCCTATAATCTATTATAGGGTGAAGAGACCATCCTTGTTTTTTACAAAAAATATTACTGCACCTGCAGGGGAAGTTGACGGCCTAATGAAACCTTTTTTTAAGTTTTCTGTGATGTCATATTTTAAATGATCAAGCTCTGGTTTGGAAAGGGAATAGATATGACCGAAAGGAATTGAAGCTCCAGGGAGAAGGTCAATGGGACAAACATAGGGTCTGTGTGGGGGAAGAGTTTCTGCTTCTTTTTTATTAAAAACATCTGCAAAATCAAGGTAATCAGTAGGTATGGTAGGAAAGGTTAAAGCCAGGAGACTTGGTGTGGGTAAACAGGTAGTAGCACAATACTGAGAAGAAAATGAGAGGGTCAGGTCATCCCAGTGGAGAAGTGGTTGATGTAAGCATAACCAAGTGATACCCAGAACTAAAGGATAGACGGGAGAAGATATGATGTCAAAAGTAATAGATTCAGTGTGACCAGATGGAGTTGTGACTAGAAGAGGGATAGTTTGTTGTGATACTGGATCAGATGATAAATGTGAGCTATCAATAACTTTAAGAGGCAATGGATTGCTTTTGGAAAGAAATGGAATTTCCAGGGAGAGCCCACCTCTCTCCCCACCAACAGAATGTTTTCCAGCGAGAGGAGACAGCCAGTCTCTCTCCCCAGCGGCAGAGCCATTTACAGGGAGCGGACATAACCCACCTCACTCTCCAGTGGCAGAATGATTTCCAGGAAGAAGTAGCCAACCTCTCTCCCCAGCGACCAAGACATTCGCAGGGAGCGCAGGTAGCCCACCTCTCTCTTCAGTGACAGAACCCGTTTCAGGAAGAGGAGGTAGCCGACATCTCTCCCCAGTGGCAGAACCCTTTCCTGGGAGAGGAGACAGCCGGTCCCTCTCCCAGCGGCAGAACCCATTTCAGGCAGAGGAGGTAGCCAACCTCTCTCCTCAATGGCAGAACCTCTTCCCAGGAGAGGAGACAGCCAGTCCCTCTCCCCAGCAGCAGAACCCTTCGCTGGGAGCAGAGGTAGCCCACTTCTCTCCCCAATGGCAGAATGATTTCCTGGGAGAGGAGGTAGCCCACCTCTCTCCCCAGCAGCAGGATGATTTCCAGGGAGAGGAGACAGACAGTCTCTCCCCAGCGGCAGAGCCATTTTCAGGGAGCGGAGGTAACCCACTTTGCTCCCCAGTGGCAGAATTATTTCAGGAAGAGGTAGCCAACCTCTCTCCCCAATGGCAGAGCCCTTCCCAGGAAGTGGAGGTAGCCCACCTCTCTCCCCAGCGGCAGAATGATTTCCAGGGAGAGGAGAAAGCCAGTCTCTCTCCCCAGCAGCAGAAACTACTTCAGGGAGAGGATATGGCTGTTCCCTCTCCCCAGCAGCTTGGCGTGATCCACGGAAAAGAGGTCAGCATCCTCATCCCCCGGTGGCAGTGGCCAACCACTAAAATGGAAGAGAGTTTGGGGGCTGGGCCATCCGACTAACTCAACTCCATACCAGTGAGGGGAAATGGAACAGAAGCCTCTGTTACTTTCGGAGAGGGCCGCAGGCCAGCCTCCCCCGACTGATTATGGACCCCAGAACTTGAGAGGATTCTCTATTTTGGGAGGTGGGTGCCCCGGGTATATGTGGAGGGCTTTTGCACTGGATTCAGGTCTGCCCCATTTCCCAGAGTTCTCGGAGGCTCTGAGAAATGGAGGGCCCTTGTGCAGAGTTGGGGTTCCTGTGGCTGTGGAGGTGACCAAGGGTGCATCTGGCATCACCACAGCAGAAGGGCCAGAGCCAAGCCCTGAGAGGGAGATTACTCCCTGGCCTCCACCCACACCACTGGATTATACTGGAGAAGCGGTGGAAACTGTAAAGCTGGGGTATGTTTCTGTGGTCCTGGAAGAGACTGAGGTGGTCCTCTATATCAACTCAGTGGAAGAACTGGCAGCAGGGCAGAATGCTTCTGGCCTCTGCCCACCTCTATTATGCATCCCAGCATCAGGGAGGGACAGCCCTGGAATAGTAGCTGTGGTCCATCAGCAGTGGAGCTGGCAACTGGACAGGTGGATGCTGATCACTGCCATTTCCCCGTCCAGGTGTAATGCTTGTAGGATATTTCCCTAACAGACCAAACTTGACCAGTAGTCTTCATATCCCGGCGTCAAGTGGAAGGATAAGGAAATATCCCAGAACAAAAGAATAGACAAGTAAATGAGCTAACAGTACTCACAGTAGAGGGACATAACTTCTCAGAACTACAGGGAATAACTGGAGAGTAGTCAGGCAAGCAGAGTTCGGTAACAACGAGGTAATCCACAGAAACAGCAATTCAGGGGTTAATCAGAAGAGTAGTCAGACAGGCAGAGTTCAGTAACAATTAGGCAATCCAGCAATTCAGGGGTTAAACAGGTAGAGTGGTCAGACAGGCAGAGTTCAATAACAATTAGGCAATCCAGCAATTGAGGGGTTAAACAGGTAGAGTGGTCAGACAGGCAGAGTTCAGTAACAATTAGGCAATCCAGCAATTGAGGGGTTAAACAGGTAAAGTGATCATACAGGCAGAGTTCAGTAACAATTAAGCAATTGTCAGGGTGCCAAGAATCAGACTGAGATGAGAAGTGCAAAAATAATCACACCTTTATTAATAGCAAAAAATAATAAAAAGTCCACAAATTAAATAGCAAGCCAGGAGTCAAACTCAATCCAGAGCTGGTAGTCAGACGAGCCGAGTCAGGAGCCAAAGTGAATAGTCAGACAAGATGGAATCAGAAACAAGGAAAACAGCAGAGTCAGGAACAAGCCAGGGATCAGGAACCAGGAAGGACGTCAGGAAGCCAGGTAATACACAGGGACTCTCACAAACAGGTCTGAGACAACGCAAAGGCAAAGCATACTGAGCAGAGGCCCTTTAATAATAAATGATGACATCACAATTCTGAGACTGCATCCTGTCTCACATGGATGATGCACACCAGTCTGGCCATAAAAGGAAATGCAGGAAATGAGCAGCATCCCCCACAATGCACCATAGTCAGGAAGAGAGGTGAGTAAAATGGCTGCCAGCAGCACATGGCAAACACAACAGGGAAAAAACCCTGACAGTACCCTCCCCTCAACGACCCCTCCCCCGCAGGAGGACAAAAGGCTTATTGGGGAAACGGGCATGGAAGGCACGGAGGAGGGCGGGAGCATGAACATCAAAGGAGGGAACTCATGAACGCTCCTCTGGACCGTAGCCCCTCCAGTGAACCAAATACTGTACATGGCCCCTGGACATACAAGAGTCAATAATGCTGCTGACCTCATACTCCTCATGGTTGTCCACAAAGATAGGACGGGGACGAGGCAACACAGTGGTAAACTGATTACAAACCAATGTTTTCAAGAGGGAGACATGAAAAACATTGGAGATGCACATAGCAGGAGGAAGGTCAAGAGCGTAGGCCACAGGATTAACCCGTCAGAATATTCGAAAAGGACCAACATAACGGGGAGCCAATTTATTGGAAGGCACACGAAGGTTCAAGTTGCGGGAGCACAGCCAAACTCTCTCACCAACCTGGTAGGAAGGTGCGGGCAGACGCCTACGATCAGCCTGGAACTTTTGGCACTGCATAGAATGATGAAAGCAATCCTGAATCTGCACCCACTTAGAACGGAGTTGCCGAAGATTCTCCTCCAAAGCCGGAATACCCTGAGACATGAATGAATCAGGCAACAAGGATGGTTGAAACCCATAATTCGCCATGAACGGGGATAACTTGGAGGAAGCATTTATAGCACTATTACAAGCAAACTCTGCCGAAGGTAACAGTTCAGACCAATTCTTGTGGTGATCTGAGACATAGCAACAGAGGAACTGCTCCAGAGCTTGATTAGACCGTTCCGCAGCCCCATTGGATTGAGGGTGATATGCAGAGGAGAAGGAAAGCTAGATCCCAATTTGAGCACAAAAGGAATGCCAAAATCTGGAGACAAACTGGCTACCCCGGTCCGACACTATCTCCTTGGGTAACCCATGTAAACGGAAGACCTCCCGGGCAAAAATTGAAGCAAGCTCCTGAGCGGTAGGCAGCTTCATCAAGGGAATGCAATGTGACATTCTAGAAAAACGGTCAACCACCATAAGGATAACAGTATTGCCATTGGAAACAGGGAGCTCGACAATGAAGTCCATGGAAAGATGTGTCCAAGGACGCTCACCATTAGCAATAGGTTGAAGAAGACCCACAGGAAGACTTCGAGGAGTCTTATTCTGTGCACAAACTGAGCAGGAGGCAACATACGTAGCAACATCAGAACAAAGTCCTGGCCACCAGAATTATCGAGTGACAGACCAAATCATTTGGTTCTTGCCTAGGTGACCTGCGGCTTTAGGATAGTGGTAAGTGTGCAAAAGTTTAGTTAGAAGATTCTCAGGAACAAAACACTTACCACTAGGATTCTTAGGAGGTGCATTAGTTTGTGCAGCCAGGACCTCCTCCCCCAAGGGAGAAAACAAATTAGTACGTATGGTAGCCAAAATATGGTCAGGAGGTATAACAGGAGTAGGTACAGACTCCTACTTGCACAGAGACGAAAATTGTCGAGAGAGGGCATCAGCCCTAACATTCTTACTACTAGGCAGGTAGGAGACCACATAATTAAACCGAGACAAAAATAGCGCCCATCTAGCCTGTCGGGGCGACAAACGTTTTGCTTCAGATAGATAAGTTAAATTCTTGTGGTCAGTAAAAATGAGCACTGGCATGCTAGTACCCTTTAGAAGATGCCTCCATTCCTTGAGTGCCAAAATTATGGCCAGTAATTCCCTGTCACCAATTTCATAATTGCACTCCGCTGGAGACAATTTCTTAGAGAAGAAACCACACGGATGCAAGGAACCATCAGGCGTAGGATGTTGAGACAAGAGGGCACCTACTCCAGTCTCAGATGCATCAACCTCAAGAGCAAAAGGCAGGACAGGGTTAGGGTGAGCCAGAATTGGAGTGGCAGCAAAGGCAGTCTTAAGACTATCAAAGGCCTTAATGGCAGTAGGTGACTAATGGAGTGGATCATTCTCTTTACGGGTCATGTCTGTGATAGGTTTGACCAAGGAAGAAAAGTTTTTAATAAACTTTCTATAGTAATTGGCGAACCCCAAAAAATGTTGAATAGACCGAAGACCAACTGGGCGAGGCCACTGCAGAACTGCAGATAACTTGTCAGGATCCATGGAGAACCCTGCAATGGAGATAACATAACCTAGGAAGGTTACTTGAGTCTGATGGAACTCACATATCTTGAGTTTACAAAACAGGCCATTCTCACGTAGTCTCTGAAGAACCCGTGTAACATCAGAACGATGAGCCTCAAGTGTGGGTGAGTGTATGAGGATGTCTTCTAAGTACACCAAAACACACTGTTGCAACATATCTCGTAGGATATCATTAATAAATTCCTGAAAAACAGCAGGAGCATTACATAGACCAAAGGGCATTACAAGATACTTATAATGCCCGCTCCTGATGTTAAATGCTGTTTTCCATTCGTGGCCCTCCTTAATCCTAATGAGATTGTACGCTCCTCTCAAATCAAGTTTAGTAAAGACCGTAGCTCCCTTGAGGCGGTCAAAGAGTTCCGTAATGAGCGGAATAGGGTAAGCATTCTTAATGGTAAGACGATTAAGACCTCTATATTCAATACATGGTCTTAACTCTCCACCCTTTTTCTTCACAAAGAAGAAACCAGCCCCTGCAGGAGAGCAGGATTTGCGGATGATCCCCCGCGGCAGAGCATCAGCAACATACTCCTCCATAGCACAATTCTCCGCAACAGACAAAGGGTACACCCGGCCCCGAGGAGGAATGGCTCCGGGTTGCAGGTCTATGGCACAATGTGAGGAGGCAACGTACCGGCATGCACCTTGTCAAACACGTCTAGGAACTCTCGGTACTGCTCTGGCAATTGAGATACCAAAGAAGTGCACAAGACTTTAACTGGATTCCGAAGACAAGTGGAAATACATTGCGGGGACCACGACAAAATTTTGGACCTGCGCTAGTCAAGACTGGGATTGTGCTTTTGGAGCCAGGGATAACCCAGAACAACTGGAAAATGCAGAGAGTTTATCACCTGGAACTGGAGGGTTTCAAAATGGAGAGCCCCAACAGCCATGGACAACGGAGCAGTTTCGTGAGTAACGAGTGCGGGCTGAAGGGGCCTACCATCAATGGCCTCAATAGCAAGCAGAACGGACCGAGGCAAAACAGGAATGGAGTGCTTTGATACAAAAGCACTGTCAATGAAGTAGCCCGCAGCACCGGAGTCAACAAGAGCCTGAGTGACTATGGAGGAGTCCACCCAGGAAAGGACAACTGTAACCAAAGGTTTCTCCTTAAGCGGTTCCGGTGATGAGGATAAACCACCCAAGGTCTGCCCCCAGCAGGACCTTAGGTGTGAGCGTTTCCCGGCCGTGTAGGACAAGACTTCAAAAAGTGGCCCTGTAACCCACAATAGAGGCAGAGCCCCTCCCTCCTCCTAAAGGCCCTCTCCGCCGCAGAGAGACGTGTGCATCCCAACTGCATCGGCTCAGCAGTACCTGGTGACTCGGGACCAGGATGCATGGGAGGAGAGGGAGGCATGGGTGGGAATGAACACGTAGGAGACAACGGAAAAGGAGGCTTCCGCAAGCGCCTCTCTCTGAGTCTGATGTCAATTAGGATCAAAAAAGACACCAATGCCTCGAGATCCTCTTTTAAATCTCTGGCAGCAACTTTGTCTTTAATCGCATCAGAGAGCCCATGAAAGAAGGCGGCAATAAGGGCTTCACGTTTCCAACCTACCTCTGCAGCAATCGTACGGAACTCAATAGCATACTGAGCAACAGATCTTTTACCTTGCTGAATGGACATGAGTCGTTTAGCAGCAGAGGAGAAGCGAGCCGGAACATCAATTAGGATCAAAAAAGACACCAATGCCTCGAGATCCTCTTTTAAATCTCTGGCAGCAACTTTGTCTTTAATCGCATCAGAGAGCCCATGAAAGAAGGCGGCAACAAGGGCTTCACGTTTCCAACCTACCTCTGCGGCAATCGTACGGAACTCAATAGCATACTGAGCAACAGATCTTTTACCTTGCTGAATGGACATGAGTCGTTTAGCAGCAGAGGAGAAGCGAGCCGGAACATCAAATACCCTTCGAAAGGAGGTCACAAATTCAGGGTAATTTGAAATCACAGGTTTATTAGTCTCCCACAAGGGATTAGCCCAGGCAAGAGCTGTGTCAGAGAGTAACGAGATGAGAAATCCCACCTTAGCTCTGTCAGAGGGAAACGCCTGAGGTGACATCTCAAAGTAAATGCCCACCTGGTTCAAAAACCCTCTGCGCTGAATAGGATCGCCTCCATATCGCTGAGGTAGAGGTGCAGAACCAGACATGCTCCTGGTAGGCATAGGTGCAGCAGCGGAAACAGGAGCAGCCATAACTTGCAGGACACTTTGGTCCAAATGTGCAGTGCGAGTCAGCAGGGTTTGCAGGGCTATTGCAAATTGATCCAAGTGGTGATCCTGTACATCCATCCTGGAAATGATGGCAGGTAAAGGTGGATAATTAGCACCATCAGGATTCATGGCCTTTGCGTAATGTCAGGGTGCAGGAATCAGACTGAGAAGAGAAGTGCAAAAAAAATCACACCTTTATTAATAGCAAAAAATAATAAAAAGTCCACAAGTCAAATAACAAGCCAGGAGTCAAAACCAGAGCTGGTAGTCAGACGAGCCGAGTCAGGAGCCAAAGCTAGTAGTCAGACGAGCCGGAATCAGGAACAAGGAAAACAGCAGTGTCAGGAACAAGCCAGGGATCAGGAACCAGGAAGGACGTCAGACAGCCAGGTAATACACAGGAACTCTCACAAACAGGTCTGAGACAACGCAAAGGCAAAGCATACTGAACAGAGGCTATTTAAATAATAAATAATGACATCACAATTCTGAGACTGCATCCTGTCTCACATGGATGATGCACACCAGTCTGGCCATAAAAGGAAGTGCAGGAAATGAGCAGCATTCCCCACAATGCACCATAGTCAGGAAGAGAGGTGAGTAAAATGGCTGCCAGCAGCACATGGCAAACACAACAGGGAAAAAACCCTGACAGCAATCCATCAATTCAGGAGTTAAACAGGCAGAGTAGTCAGACAGGCAGAGTTCAGTAACAATTAGGCAATCCAGCAATTGAGGGGTTAAACAGGTAGAGTGGTCAGACAGGCAGAGTTTAGTGATAATTAGGCAATCCAGCAATTCAGGGGTTAAACAGGCCGAGTTCAGTAACAATTAGGCAATCCAGCAATACAAGAAATACAGCACCCAGAAGCACACACAGTAACACCTATACTTGGGCGATGTAAGTAAGTAACAGAGGTACTTACATAGACTTAGGTTCGCGCCAAGAAACAGTTCCAGGAGGCTCAGAGGGATGACGTTGTGACAAGTGGGCCCAGAGGACTGCCATGTCCATGGCAACTGAAAACAGCTTCCTGCATCCATGGCAATGGCCACATGGAATGGAGCATGCGGCATGACACCAGGAGGATTTTCCAGTGGGGGTGATTGAGATTTCAGCCTCCACCTGTGAACTCCAGGAATTCGGGGCAGTCTTCCCAGGTCCCCAACCTTGTGCTTCAGCAGCCCCAGCTACACTGCTGCCTCCAAAGTGGCTGGTCAGATTGCAGAGAGAAGGGACAATCGGCCCCTCTCTTAAGCGGCAGATGCCTTTCATGGGAGAGTCCGGAGTCCCCTCTGTGAGTGTTGCTTGTAGGAGGGCACATGTTCTGGGGCCTGAATTGTAAACCTGTTTTGGGGAACTGAGTGATGGAACTTGGCCTTATGTTGATAACCCTGTACCCTGGGGTGCAGGGGATGAATGCTAACAGGGAGCAACAGTGATGCCATAAACCCGGGGTGGAGGTGGGATGACCTCTCCTGGCAGTCTCAAATGGGATTAACTTACCAGACAGCCCCAGGCTGACCCATGTGTGGATCTAGCCGGGTCTACCAGACTTTTACGGGGGGAAGCACTGTCATGGATACCAGGCTGCCAAGGCTACCCCCACCCCCCTACTACCTGACTCACTGCTTATTACATCTCTTTTGGTCCTTTCATGGCTTACAGGATGTCCCAAACCCTCTCTGTCTCATGTTTTCCCTGTTTGTTCCTCCTCATGGAACAGCTGTTCCCTTACCATCTGACACCTTCACGACTGGCTGGGCTCCTGGGACTGCTAGCTGGCAGGGTTAACCAGGAAGCCCACTGACCTTTACCCCAGGTCACTCCAGTGGCCCTTTGACCCAAAGCTCCGCTCTTTTGGGGGTTGGTACCCCCTAGGGAGGGCAAGAGGTGGGGTGATTGCCAGATTGGAGCTCCCTTGGGAACTTGGGGTTTCGGACCTCCCTACAATCCATACTCCCCCTGGCACACACGGTGTATGTTTGATCAGCTGTCTCTCCAGCCACCAGCTATGGATCATATTGCATTTGGGACTGTGGCATCTGGGGACCTAGGGCGTTCCAACGACACCCTGGAAGTGAAACCACTCCACTGAGTTCACCCCGAAACCACCATCTCTTTATCAACGGGAATCTATGGGACTATGGCTGCTATGGGGGCGCCAGTCTGTCTCGAGGGGCGGGAATGGTGGGAGATCTTGGGGTCAGATAAGACCCTTATCATGATGGGCTGTGTGTATATAAGGAGTGTGTGTTTCACAATAAAGTCTGTTTGTGTATCACCTTAATACTGGTCTTGTCTGGTTATTATGGTGGGCTACTTGCTATAATCACTTTCCAGCTATACAGCTACCGGCTCCGGAGCAGGAAGCAGGATTTTTTAGTGGAGCTACCCAGTTGGGTTAGCCGGTGTCCATCACAATTGGCTGGCAGCAGTGGGATCTGCTTCCTCCACACTGTTCCTGCTGACAGATGATAAGCGCCACAATAGAGAGTGCAAGAGGCACTGCCCCAGCTGGTACATCTCGTCAGTCAACTAAACACCTAGATTACGAGTTTTGTGTTTGAGGCTGTGCGGTGCTAACGAGCGGTTTATGCTCACCGCTCACTTACAGACAGCGGTGGTATTATGTTTTTTTACAAACCAGACAAGAAGTGAGCTGTCACGAATACCTCAGGATTTAACTGTTAAGGGGTTAATTCTGTTTAGTTTGTGAACTAAAAACAGTTATTTGCTTTTCAAGAAGAATTGTGTCTTGTGCTTGTTTGTGTTTCTTTGAAGTGCCAGGAGCCTCATAAATGCTTTGTAGTATGCACAGGATAGAGCTTTATGGCTCACACTATCAGCAGAAGGCATGATAGAAAACAGTGCCTCAGTCACAGAAACTGATAAGGTCAATAAAGGGACATGGGTATAATGTATATATGTGTTTAAAACTGTTATGACATTAAATTAAGGGAAGTATGACAACCCTGTCATATCTGGTATCAAACCATTGCTCACAATGTAAGGAAGAGACTGCCGGTCAGTATATCTGAAAATAGATTTACCTAGCAGAAATTATAATGGGTTCTATAATTTCAGGCAACAACTTTAGTTTATTGAAGGTCATAAAGACAGTGGGGTTTCTTAGCCTGCCCAGGGGGCTGTGGTCAGGCAACATGATCTCTGGAAAATAGGTATAAGAATCTTATTTTTTAACTATAAGATTGTTCATTCTACAAGGGAGGCTTCCACAGTGTGAGTGACCATTTTCTCTTGCCCATCTCCCCGGGGGCAGATTTATAAGCTAGGAAAGTATTAGGTCTGTTATTTTCTTCATTTTATTTTAACCTGTTTGCTGTGTGTAATTGTATTTGTAACAACTTTGTATTAATAATGCATTGTGCATAATATTTTTGGCATAATAAATAATTCCTTTATTAAGTGTTGGCCTTTGTCTAATAATTGAACCACGTTACTGAAAGAGACTGGAATATTAGAACTGTATAATTTAGGTTATTCTCAGCTAAATTGTATTCAGAGAGTCTGGGTTTTTCCTTAGGATTTTCCCTTTAATAAATCATAAGTGGTGGCAGTGTTTGCGCTAGATAGCCTAGTTAGTTTAGTGTGGGTGGCATTAAAGGGGAGTTTTGGGCATTTCTTTTATGTCTAGTACAGACTGGAGAGTGTTGTTAACCCTTTGCACCCACTGTACTAAATCACAAGCTGGCCTGGTGTGGCTAGATTGCGATATATTAGTGAGAGTAGAAAGGGTCTGATAACCCTTTCTGTGCCAAATAAGTGACCGGCACAGGGTTGGATAACCCTGGTTCATCACAAATTGGTGGGCAGCGGTGTAGATCATTTTTGTTATGAGATTTTAGTGCTTGTGGATTTGCTAGTGTGAATATCCCAGTACTAAAAAGAAATTGTAACTCACAATTTCCAAAGGCTAAAACTCAGTGCATTATATAGTCACACATTGCAAACAGTCCCCTTCCTTATTCTCTGTTTTTCTTTTCTATTTTATTTTTATTATGGAGTTATATCAGCAACAAATGAAGGAAATGTTGGCACTGTTATGCCAGGAGTGAGATATCCCATCCAGTGGAAAGAACAGAGATGGACTAATACAACTTCTTATTGAATATGATAACAGTCAGGCCACACCAGTTGAAGCATCAGGAGATGTGTCTGCTGCTGTGGGCAGTGATTCATCAGGATCTGGGGATCCATTGGACAGTTATTTACAAACTGTTCTGAAACATATGGGCTCAGCGGATGCAAATTTGCGCATGGAGCTGATTGCAAATTTTCATGAACAACAGGCTGCTGTGGCTGAGAGACAGGCTGCTGTAGCTGAGAGACAGGTGGCTAGGGAAGCTGAGAGAGAGTCTCTGGCAGCTGAGAGAGAGTCTCTGGCAGCTGAGAGACAGGCTGCTGAATGACAGGCTGAGAGAGAGTATCAGCTACAGCTTGTACGGTTTGAGAGAGGGATGGTCTCACCTGTTGTTAGTGAACCTAGAGACCCACCTGTTCCAAGAGTGCATGCAGAGAATTTTCCCACTCTGGAGAAAGATGGAGATGTGGATTTATTCCTGCGTAGCTTTGAGAAAGTTTGCAGACAGTTCCAGCTTCCAAGGGAGCAGTGGGCCAAGTACCTTAACCCTGGCCTGAAAGGTCCTGCACTGGCGGCCTTTGCTGAACTACCCCCAGAGTTTGATCAGGACTATGATTCCATTAAAGCTACACTGCAGAGGAGATATAATCTTACTCCTGAGGTGTACAGGAAGAAATTCCGTTCTCTGCAGATAGGTTTGTAAGAGAGCTATACTGCAGCTGTCGGGAACTTGATGACAGCCTTTAAACAGTGGGTCAGAGGATTAAAAGTTGCCACTATCGAAGAGCTGGAAGATCTGATAGTGAAGGAGCAATTTATGAAGCTGTGCCCAGCAGAAGTTCAAGAATGGGTTTTGGATCGTAAACCCATAACAGCATTGGAAGCTGGTGAGCTTTTAATGGGAGAAAATCCTTTGCTAAGGGGGGATCCACCTGGAAAGGAGCTGCTGCACGACCCCCCTTCACAAAACCTGCTGTGCCTTTGTCTAGTGTGTCTGCTCCCTCTGGGAAAGGAGGGGCGGCTGCTGCAACTGGGCAGGGAGATACCCGCAAGTGTTTTGCTTGTCAAACTGCCCAGAGAGGAAGAAACCTTCAACATCAGCAGGAGGAGGCCGCTCCTCAGGATTATCATCTTCTGTTTTGTTTGTAACCCGGCCAGAGGAAAGTACCAATGAGAACTTACAACCTGTGACTGTTGGAGATAAGGTAACATTGGGGCTTCGGGACATGGGTGCAGAAGTGACTATTTTGCATCCAGAGCTAGTGAGCTTGGAGGAAATTATCCCTGGAAAGTCTCTAGCAGTAAAATGGATTGGGGGAGTACAGCCTGCAGTGCCTATGGCACCAGTATATCTAGATTGGGGAGCAGGAAGAGGGTTAAGAGATGTGGGAGTGTCAGATAATATTCCTACAAATGTATTGCTTGGTACTGATTTGGGTAGATTATTGTCACAGTATATACCTGATCATGATACCTGTGACCTAGGTAAACAAGATAGGGGCCCAAATGTACAAGAGACCATGTGTAACTATGCCCAGATATGTGCTGAAGGGGAGGGGGGGGGGCAGGGTGTGTGTGTGACGCAGCCTTTACCTGAACCAGACATGTCTGTAGTGCCCTGTAAAAATGTGGAAGGATGCACTGACAGATAGAGAGAGAGAGCTGAATGAGAATGACAGTCTGTTGGTGTGTGAACCAATCATCCCTCAGTACCCTCAGTACCTGAAGTGTATGGAAGTAGTGCCAGAGGGGGAGGGCCCCTCTGTATCAGTGGTGACCCGACAGCAGTCTGCCCAGATTAGGGAGCAGGGGGTGCTTCAGCCAAAGGACCCAGAGGAGGACACTGATAAAGAAGGTGGGGGACCTCACACAGCTCAGAAACTAATTGGTCAGAGTCAGGATTTTCAGCAGGCCCAGGGGACTGATCCCACACTAGAGAAGATCAGGGACCTAGCTAGGCAGCTGCCTGCTGACTCTGATAAAGAGAGAGTGCACTGGGATAAAGGGAGGTTGTACCGGGAGTCCATTCCAGTGGAGGGACAGGATCCCTGGCTAGCTGAGAGACAGTTAGTGATACCTAAACAGTTCAGAGCGCAACTGTTGGGAGTGGCCCATGACATTCCTATGGCAGGACATCTAGGGGTACAGAGAACCAAAACTCGGTTGTCCCATCAATTTTATTGGCCGGGGATGGGTACTGATATTGCTAATTATTGTCGCTCCTGTCCTGCATGTCAGAAAGTGGAGAAACCTGGAGAGGTGGGATGTGCCCCTTTAATTCCCGTTCCCATAGTGACTGAGCCCTTTGAGAGGGTGGCTGTGGATATAGTAGGGCCCCTAGCTATCCCAAGCAGTTCAGGGAAAAGGTACATTCTGACGGTAGTGGATTATGCGACTCGCTACCCAGAGGAGGTGGCCCTGTCATCTATCAGGGCTGATAAAGTGGCTGATGCTTTATTGGGTATCTTTGCAAGGGTAGGTTTCCCTAAGGAAATGCTAACTGATCAGGGCACGCAATTTATGTATATCCTGAGTCAGAGTCTATGTAAAAAAGTGCAGGTAGAACACCTAGTGACTAGCCCATACCACCCCCAGACTAATGGCTTGTGTGAAAGGTTTAATGGGACCCTGAAGCAGATGCTCAAAACCTTTGTGGAGTCACAGGGGAAGGACTGGGAGCGTTACCTGCCGCACCTCCTATTTGCTTATAGAGAGGTGCCCTAGGAATCCACTAGTTTCTCCCCCTTTGAACTCCTATATGGACACAGAGTGCGTGGCCCCCTTGATCTGATCAGGGAGGTGTGGGAAGGAAAATTGGGTGTTCAAGAGACTTCGGTAGTAGACTATGTAATAAGGTTCAGGGACAGAATGCATAGCCTAGTGGGGGAGGTACAGGTAAACCTAAAGGCTGCCCAGTCTAAGCAGAAGCAGTGGTATGACCGGAATGCCAGAGAGAGAGAGTGTATGATGTGGGACAGAAAGTGCTTGTTTTAATACCCATGAGACAGAACAAAATACAGGCTGCCTGGGAGGGTCCATTCATTATCCTAAAGAGAATGAATGATGTGAACTATGTGGTGTCTCTGGATGAGGAGGGTAAAAGGCAAAAAATCTATCATGTAAATATGATAAAAGCCTATTATGACAGAGAACCCACAGTGTTAACTGTATGTTGTTTGCCTGGAGAAGAGCATGAGACTGACCCCCTTGTTGATTTACTGGCCCCTACCAGAAAAAACAACACCCTAGAAGCCGCCCAGATTAGTGCCCACTTAACTGGGGATCAGCGGCATCAGCTGTCTGAGGTGCTTAGGCCTTACTACAGCGTGTTCACAGGGAAGCCTGGCAGGACACACTTAGTCACACATCATGTAGATACAGGGAATCACCATCCCCTCAGACAAACAGCGTAAAGGGTATCCTTGCAGGTCAGTGCTGACATTAAAAGGGAGATAGAGGAGATGCTAGAGCTGGGAGTGATTTGCAAGTCCCACAGCCCCTGGGCCCAGTAGTACTAGTCCCCAAAAAGGACAAAACCACTAGGTTCTGTGTGGATTACAGAAAGCTAAATTTAGTGACTGCATTTGATGCCTATCCTATGCCTCACATAGATGAGCTACTGGACAGGCTAGCAGGGGCCAAGTTTCTTAGTATCATGGATCTTAGCAGGGGATAATGGCAGATCCCTATGACCCCAGAAGCAGAAGAGAGGTCTGCCTTTATCACTCCTTTTGGGTTGTATGAATTCCAAGTGATGCCCTTTTGAATGAAAAATGCCCCTGCCACCTTCCAACGGCTAGTTAACCACTTGTTGGAGGGGCTAGAGGGGCAAGCTGTTGCATACCTGGATGATATTGCAGTGTTCAGTGATACCTGGGAGGAACACCTCACACATTTAGCCAGCGTATTGTACCGAATAGCCACTGCTGGGCTAACTATAAAACAAGATAAGTGCCAGCTGGGCATGGGGGAGGTCCAGTACTTGGGTCACCTGGTGGGAGGAGGGGTACTGTGCCCCGAGCCAAGTAAAACTGAAGCCGTAATGGCCTGGCCCACCCCTAAGACAAAGAAACAGGTTATGTCCTTCCTGGGTACCGCAGGGTACTATAGAAAGTTTGTGCCACACTATAGTACCATAGCCAAACCCCTAACATACCTTACAAAAAAGCCTACCTCAAACAGTCATATGGACCCCTGAGTGTGACAGGGCTTTTAATTTATTGAAAATTGCCCTTACGGACTCCCCTGTACTACAGGCCCCTGATTTCCACAGGAGATTCGTAGTGCAAACGGATGCTTCTAACTATGGGCTAGGGGCTGTGCTGAGTCAGGTGAATAAGAAAGGTGAGGAGCACCCCATTGTGTACCTCAGCAGGAAATTACTTCCACGAGAAGTGGCATATGCCACTGTGGAAAAAGAGTGCCTTGCTATAGTTTGGGCCTTGTAAAAGCTACAGCCTTATCTGTATGGACGCCAGTTTACAGTGATAACTGACCACAAACCATTACACTGGTTACATAGGGTAGCTGGCTCAAATGGTAAACTCCTCAGGTGGAGCCTAGCTCTACAACAACATGAGTTTACCATACAACATAAAAAGGGCAGTATGCATGGTAACGCTGATGGTCTTTCAGGCCAGGAGTAGTGTCCTCTTTGATACGCAGCTGGAGTGGCCTGTGGCCACCCCCTTTTGCGTCTCTTATTGGGGGAGGTGTCACGAATACCTCAGGATTTAGCTGCTAAGGGGTTAATTCTGTTTAGTTTGTGAACTAAAAACAGTTATCTGCTTTTCAAGAAGAATTGTGTCTTGTGCTTGTTTGTGTTTCTTTGAAGTGCCAGGAGCCTCATAAATGCTTTGTAGTATACACAGGATAGAGCTTTATGGCTCAGACTATCAGCAGAAGGCATGATAGAAAACAGTGCCTCAGTCACAAAAATTTATAAGGTCAATAAGCCAATAGGATTGAGCTGGCATTCTATTCGCTCAACTTGGATGAAGACTTCTCCCGGCTTCGTTGAGGACTTCGGACTGGTTGGATGAAGACTTCTCCCGGTAAGGTGATCTTCAAGGGGTTAGTGTTAGTTTTTTTTAAGGGGGTATTGGGTGGGTTTTAGAGTAGGGTTGGTTGTGTGGGTGGTGGGTTTTAATGTTGGGGGGATTTGTAATTTTTTTTACAGGTAAAAGAGCTGATTACTTTGGGGCAATGCCCCGCAAAAGGCCCTTTTAAGGGCTATTTGTAATTTAGTGTAGGGTAGGGCTTTTTTTATTTTGGGGGGATTTTTTATTTTGTTAGGGGGATTAGATTAGGTGTAATTAGTTTAAAAATCTTGTAATTTGTTTATTATTTTCTGTAATTTAGTGGGGTTTTTTTGTACTTTAGCTAATTTTATTTAATTGTATTTAATTTAGGTAATTTAATTATAGTGTAGTGTTAGGAGTTATTGTAACTTAGGTTAGGTTTTATTTTACAGGTACTTTTGTATTTATTTTAGCTAGGTAGTTATTAAATTGTTAATAACTATTTAATAACTATTCTACCTAGTTAACCCCTTAATGACCGGACCATTTTTCAGTTTTCTTACCCTTAATGACAATGGCTATTTTTACATTTCTGCAGTGTTTGTGTTTAGCTGTAATTTTCCTCTTACTCATTTACTGTACCCACACATATTATATACCGTTTTTCTCGCCATTAAATGGACTTTCTAAAGATACCATTTTTTTCATCACATCTTATAATTTAATATAAAAAATATATAAAATATGAGGAAAAAAATGGAAAAAAACACACTTTTTCTAACTTTGACCTCCAAAATCTGTTACACATCTACAACCACCAAAAAACACCCATGCTAAATAGTTTCTAAATTTTGTCCTGAGTTTAGAAATACCCAATGGTTACATGTTGTTTGCTTTTTTTGCAAGTTATAGGGCAATAAGTACAAGTAGAACTTTGCTATTTCCAAACCACTTTTTTCAAAATTAGCGCTAGTTACATTGGAACACTGATATCTGTCCGGAATCCCTGAATATCCCTTGACATGTATATATATTTTTTTAGAAGACAACCCAAAGTATTGATTTATGCCCATTTTGGTATATTTCATGCCACCATTTCACTGCCAAATGCGAGCAAATAAAAAAAATTGTTCACTTTTTCACAAATGTTGTCACAAACTTTAGGTTTCTCACTGAAATTATTTACAAACAGTTTGTGCAATTATGGCACAAATGGTTGTAAATGCTTCTCTGGGATCCCCTTTGTTCAGAAATAGCAGACATATATGGCTTTGGCGTTGCTTTTTGGTAATTAGAAGGCCGCTAAATGCAGCTGCGCACCACACGTGTATTATGCCCAGCAGTGAAGGGGTTAATTAGGGAGCTTGTAGGGAGCTTGTAGTGTTAATTTTAGCTTTAGTGTAGTGTAGTAGACAACCCAAAGTATTGATCTAGGCCCATTTTGGTATATTTCATGCCACCATTTCACCGCCAAATGCAAGCAAATAAAAAAAAAAGTGACATTTTTCACAATTTTAGGTTTCTCACTTAAATTATTTACAAACAGCTTGTGCAATTATGGCACAAATGGTTGTAAATGCTTCTCTGGGATCTCCTTTGTTCATAAATAGCAGACATATATGGCTTTGGCGTTGCTTTTTGGCAATTAGGAGGCCGCTAAATGCTGCTGCGCACCACACTTGTATTAAGCCCAGCAGTGAAGGGGTTAATTAGGTAGCTTGTAGAGAGCTTGCAGGGTTAATTTTAGCTTTAGTGTAGAGATTAGCCTCCCACCTGACACATCCCACCCCCTGATCCCTCCCAGACAGCTCTCTTCCCTCCCCCACCCCACAATTGTCCCCGCCATCTTAAGTACTGGCAGAAAGTCTGCCAGTACTAAAATAAAAGGTGTTTTTTTGTTTTTTTGTTTTTTTTTTAATTATTCAGCTGTGATGGACCCTTGCCTTAACCCCCAACCTCCCTGATCCCCCCCAAACACCTCTCTAACCCTCCCCACCTACCTAATTGCCACCATCTTGGGTACTGGCAGCTGTCTGCCAGTACCCAGTTTTCCCCAAAAAGTAAAGTGTTTTTGCATTTTTTATTTTTTCTGTAGTGTAGCTGCCCCAACACCCCCCCCCCACCCCCACCAGATCCAGATCCAGATCCTGATCCTTTGATCTAAAAAATTCTGCCCCCCTCCCTCTTACCAAAATTCATTGGTGGCAGTGCCAGTGATTGCTGCGCGCTCGCACACACGCACGCGCGCGCGCACACACGCACGCGCGCGTGCACGCAGCCCCCCGCACGCTCCCGGCATCCGGCGTGCACAATGCACTTAAAGGAACCGGATGCCGGGTAGCGATGGGCCGCCCACCCTCCTCCCTGTAAGCTCCCACCCACCAACGAACGGCCGCATCGCTACCGGTGCAGAGAGGGCCACAGAGTGGCTCTCTCTGCATCGGATGCTTTCTAAAGGGTATTGCAGGATGCCTCAATATCGAGGCATCACTGCAATACCCTGAGAGCTGCTGGAAGCGATTGCGATCGCTTCCAGCACTCTCTAAGACAACTGACGTACCAGGTACGTCCATTGTCACTAACTGCAAGTTTTTGCAGGACGTACCTGGTACGTCAGTTGTCATTAAGGGGTTAAAATAAATACAAACTTGCCCGTAAAATAAAAATAAACCCTAAGATAGCTACAATGTAACTATTAGTTATATTGTAGCTATCTTAGGGTTTATTTTATAGGTAAGTATTTAGTTTTAAATAGGAATAATTTAGTTAATTATAGTAATTTTTATTTAGATTTATTTAAATTATATTTAAGTTAGGGGGGTTAGGGTTAGACTTAGATATAGGGGTTAATAACTTTAGTATAGTGGCGGCGACATTGGGGGCGGCAGATTAGGGGTTAATAAATGTAGGTAGGTGTCGGCGATGTTAGGGACAGCAGATTAGGGGTTAATAATATTTAACTAATGTTTGCGAGGCGGGAGTGCGGCAATTTAGGGGTTAATATATTTATTATAGTGGCGCAATGTCCGGTTCGGCAGATTAGGGGTTCAAATTTTTTATTTTAGTGTTTGCGATGCGGGAGGGCCTCTGTTTAGGGGTTAACAGGTAGTTTATGGATGTTAGTGTACTTTTTAGCACTTTAGTTAAGAGTTTTATGCTACGGCTTTGTAGTGTAAAACTCTTAACTACTGACTTTAAAATGCGGTACCAGTCTTGACAGGAGAGGGTCTACCGCTCACTTTTTGGCAGACTCGTAATACCAGCACTATGCAAGTCCCATTGAAAAAAGAGGATACACAATTTACGTAAGTGTATTTGCGGTATTTCCAAGTCTGGCCAAAAAAGTGAGCAGTGAGCCTGTACCTTCAAGACTCGTAATACCAGCGGGCGTTAAAAAGCAGCGTTAGGACCTCTTAACACTGCTTTTTTAACCTAACGCACAACTCGTAATCTAGCCGATAGACTTTTAAAAAAGTAATATTTTCTTTAGAGTTCTTTTCCATTCTATGCAGAGTTCTTAATGGGAAAGAGAGACACCTAAGTTGCAAAATAATGCTTAACAGTTTTGGGGCTTTAAAGTTGGTGGGAGTGGGGTGTGCATTTACATTGCGGTCTATGGGAACTGTGTGTTTCCATAACCCACAATGTAAATATATACAGTATCTTACAAAAGTGAGTACACCCCTCACATTTTTGTAAATATTTTATTATATCTTTTTATGTGACAACACTGAAGAAATGACACTTGGTACAATGTAAAGTAGTGAGTTTACAGCCTGTATAACAGTTTAAATTTGCTGTCCCCTCAAAATAACTTAACAAACAGCCATTAATGTCTGAACCATTGGCAACAAAAGTGAGTACAACCCTAAGTGGAAATGTCCAAACTGGGCCCAAAGTGTCAATATTTTTTGTAGCCACCATTATTTTCCAGCACTGCCTTAACCCTCTTGGGCATGGAGTTCACCAGAGCTTCACAGGTTGCCACTGGAGTCCTCTTCCACTCCTCCAAGATGACATCACGGAGCTAGTGGATGTTAGAGAGCTTGCGCTCCCCCACCTTCCATTTGAGGATGCCCCACAGATGCTCAATAGGGTTTAGGTCTGGAGACATGCTTGGCCAGTCCATCATCTTTATTCTCAGCTTCTTTAGCAAGGCAGTGGTCTTCTTGGAGGTGTGTTTAGGGTCGTTATCATGTTGGAAAAATGCCCTGCGGCCCAGTCTCTGCTTCAGTATGTCACAGTACATGTTGGCATTCATGGTTCCCTCAATGAACTGTAGCTCCCCAGTGCCGGCAGCACTCATGCAGGTCCAGACCATGACACTCCTACCATCATGCTTGACTGTAGGCAAGACACACTTGTCTTTGTACTTCTCACCTGGTTGCCGCCACACACGCTTGACACTATCTGAACCAAATAAGTTTATCTTGGTCTCATTGGACCACAGGACATAGTTCCAGTAATCCATGTCCTTAGTCTGCTTGTCTTCAGCGAACTGTTTGCAGGCTTTCTTGTGCATCATCTTTAGAAGAGGCTTCCTTCTGGGACAACAGCCATGCAGACCAATTTGATGCAGTGTGTGGCATATGGTCTGAGCACTGACATGCTGACCCTCCACCCATTTAACCTCTGCAGCAATGCTGGCAGCACTCATACATCTATTTCCCAAAGACAACCTCTGGATGTGACACTGAGCATGCACACTCAACCTCTTTGGTCGACCATGGCAAAGCCTGTTCTGAGTGGAACCTGTCCTGTGAAACCGCTGAATGGTCTTGCCCACTGTGCTACAGCTCAGTTTTAGGATCTTGGCAATTGTCTTATAGCCTAAGCCATCTTTATGTAGAGCAACAATCGGCCGCTAGCAGGGGGTGTCAATCAACTCGATCGTATTCGATCAGGTTGATTTCTGTCCGCCGCCTCAGAGCAGGCAGCCAAGTTATGGAGCAGCAGTCTTTAGAAACACGGAGCTTGATAAATTGACCCCTTAATTTTTCTTTGCATACATATGTTGTATATGATCTATTTATATAGCCCATCTGGCAGTGTTTTTGTAAGAATGTATAGTTTTGCTTATTTTTTAATAACATTGTGCTGATTTTCAGACTCCTAAACAAGCCACAGGTATACAGATTCCTGCTGCTATTGTTTGTGTAATCTGTCTTTCATATGTAGGGAAGGGGGAGGGGGGAGTGTCTGTCCTTTCTGCTTTTCCAGCCCATTTCACTGGGTGTCCCAGCCTAACCTCATCAGCTGTGCTAAACTGGGAGCTTCTAAGTAAGTTTTTAAAGGGTTTTATACTGGATTTTTAGATCAGTGTTTCTGGTTATAGAAACATATAACATATTAATACATTGTTATAATAGTATTGTCATTGAATTCTGGGGTAGAGAAACCCAGAACAGAAATTCATATTCAACCCCGAAAACGTTCACATAAGTAAAGTCTTTCTAAATTTTTATGCTATAATTTAAAGTGCATCCGGAGGTTGCATTGTACTAGCGAGTGCTGAATCCATTAAGATACATTAAGATTTTATCATTTTGTTTTTTGTAATGGAAAATAGCTTCATCTTGTGTTGGAAAATATTTATTAATTACAACAAAAATCTTAGGCCTAGATTTGGAGTTTGGCGGTAGCCATAAAAAACAGCGTTAGAGGCTCCTAACGCTGGTTTTAGGCTACCGCCGGTATTTGGAGTCAGTCAGGAAAGGGTCTAACGCTCACTTTTCAGCCGCGACTTTTCCATACCGCAGATCCCTCTTACGTCAATTGCCTATCCTATCTTTACAATGGGATCTTCCTAACTCCGGTATTTAGAGTCGTGGCTGAAGTGAGCGTTAGAATTCTAACGACAAAACTCCAGCCGCAGAAAAAAAGTCAGTAGTTAAGAGCTTTCTGGGCTAACGCCGGTTTATAAAGCTCTTAACTACTGTGCTCTAAAGTACACTAACACCCATAAACTACCTATGTACCCCTAAACCGAGGTCCCCCCACATCGCCGCCACTCGATTACATTTTTTTAACCCCTAATCTGCCGACCGCCACCTACGTTATCCTTATGTTCCCCTAATCTGCTGCCCCTAACACCGCCGACCCCTATATTATATTTATTAACCCCTAATCTGCCCCCTCAACGTCGCCTCCACCTGCCTACACTTATTAATAACGTAAGTAGCGGCGTTTGCGGTCGGCAGATTAACCCCTAATCTGCCGACCGCAAACGCCGCTACTTACGTTATCCTTATGTACCCCTAATCTGCTGCCCCTAACACCGCCGACCCCTATATTATATTTATTAACCCCTAATCCGGCTGATTAGGGGTTAATAAATAACTATTTAATAGCTATTGTACCTGGTTAAAATAAATACAAAGTTACCTGTAAAATAAATATAAATCCTAAAATAGCTATAATATAATTATAATTTATATTGTAGCTATATTAGGATTTAATAAGAGTTAATTAATTTCGTTAGATTAAAATTATATTTAAGTTAGGGGGGTGTTAGTGTTAGGGTTAGACTTAGCTTTAGGGGTTAATACATTTATTAGAATAGCGGTGAGCTCCAGTCGGCAGATTAGGGGTTAATGTTTGAAGTTAGGTGTCGGCGATGTTAGGGAGGGCAGATTAGGGGTTAATACTATTTATTATAGGGTTAGTGAGGCGGATTAGGGGTTAATAAGTGTAGGCAGGTGGAGGCGACGTTGTGGGGGGCAGATTAGGGGTTAATAAATATAATATAGGGGTCGGCGGTGTTAGGGACAGCAGATTAGGGGTACATAGGGATAATGTAAGTAGCGGCGGTTTACGGAGCGGCAGATTAGGGGTTAATAATAATATGCAGGTGTCAGCGATAGCGGGGGCGGCAGATTAGGGGTTAATAAGTGTAAGGTTAGGGGTCTTTAGACTCGGGGTACATGTTAGAGTGTTAGGTGCAGACGTAGGAAGTGTTTCCCCATAGGAAACAATGGGGCTGCGTTAGGAGCTGAACGCGGCTTTTTTGCAGGTGTTAGGTTTTTTTTCAGCTCAAACAGCCCCATTGTTTCCTATGGGGGAATCGTGCACGAGCACGTTTTTGAAGCTGGCCGCTTCCGTAAGCAACTCTGGTATCGAGAGTTGAAGTTGCGTTAAATATGCTGTACGCTCCTTTTTTGGAGCCTAACGCAGCCATTCTGTGGACTCTCAATACCAGAGTTATTTTAAAGGTGCGGACAGAAAAAAGCCAGCGTTAGCTACGCGGGTCGTTACCGACAAAACTCTAAATCTAGCCGTTAATGTTTTTATTAATCAAAATATTATAATAATGGGGTTTACAAGTAATCAATCACTGCAAGTCTCACTAACTTTACATATAGATTTCTCCATTAAAGAGGGCGCTCACAATACACCGGGAATGACAGGGAGGACAACATTCAAAGGGGAAAAAAATCATGAGAAACACAATGACCAAGTTACACCCTGCCCAGCTGTGGTTAACATACACTAACCCCAAACCACCCAGAAAATATAAGTAACTAGACTTCTATAATATCACTACTACAGTACATATATTTCAAAGGACTGTTACTGCAATATATTGGACCTTATTCAAAATCAAGAGAGATCCACTTGAATAATTCAAACTGCTATTCAAAACTAAACAAAAAAATACAGCCAGGCAGCAATGCAGATATGGTACTTGAGAAAGGTTTTTACCAAAATGCGTCATTGTTAATATTGGACAATACCGGCTTCTGTAGTTTAAACGCTACAGCTGCGTGTATCACTTATAACTTTTGGTAATGCGCCAAAGTTTGAGCATCTGCGAAGTGAGGGAAATTAGACTTCACTATTTAAGTCTAGCACTGATTGCCTTCCCGTTAACTGGCTTAACCCAAAGAGAGAATTGGGAGGAGCTATTAATGGAGGATCTCGCCAGTCTTAACAGTGAGTACAGATGTTGTTTATTTACAGAACTGCTATCACACTATTTCGATTATTTATCCACCATTCAACGAGCACTACTCAGGTTCTGAACCAAAAATAGTCTGGCTCCTAAGCTTACATTCCTGCATTTCAAATAAAGATATCAAGAGAATGAAGAAAAATTGATAATAGGAGTAAATTAGAAAGTGGCTTGAAATTGCATGCTCTATCTGAATCGTGAAAAAACAAAACAATATCTGAGTGACTATATGCAAAGATATTATAATGCAGTTGTATTACTTTAATAGTTACTACTACATAGACTCAAAGGGACAGTCCACCTGTAAATGTTATCTATATGACACCTATGAACTAGCACTGTCTGGCTGTAAAAAGCTAAGAAAATGCACTGCGATAAGAGACGGCCTGCAGGGGCTTAAAAACAGCCAAAGATTTAGAGGTTTAGACTAGAGTATATAAAATATACTAACCCTTTAACAACCATGATGTACCCTGTACGTCACTGGTGGTTAGGGATTTCCCTGCCTCTAATAGCACAGGTCTTGTTGCCAGCGGCAAGATCGCACTGTTATACCCTCCCACCCTCCTGCAGGCCTCCAGAAATAGCTATTGGAAAAGTCCCCATAGAAAGGCCAGCAACCTACAGGGTACATTACAAGTCATTAAGGGGTTAATATAACAATGTTGGTTTTGCAGACCTGGAGAATGGGTAGTAAAGGCGTTATCTTTTTTTAAAAAAACAATACAAAAATTAAGGCGACTGTCTCTTTAAGTTTAATTTTTTCCCCCATTTAGTTGTTAGCGTTGGCAGCATCTAAATCAGTGAAGTAACTGAGCTATATATATACACACACACACATTTAACAGTACAGTTACACTCATACGAACACAGTCTGATACAAATTATGAGGTCTCAGGTGTTGGGAAAAAAAGGTCTGCAAAGAGCTTTAACATATATATATATGTGTGTGTTTATATGTGGGTACACATGTATTTATATATATATATATATATATATATATATATATATATATATATATATATATATATATATATATTTGTATTTACAAAGTGACAGAAAGAAGATGGGCAAACTGCAGATAGTCCTTGTATAATAGAATTAAATCTTCACCAGGACCAATTTCAACCACAATCCCTATTTCCCCCTTCCTCTTAACAACATAAGATTACCTCGAAGGATGATCTGTGCTGCAAACGAACTGGAGTTTTCTCTCCGCAGCCAGGCACTGTCCGTGAGCTCCACGGGCTGAGATCCACTCGGCAGCTGAATCAGCTGATCGCCCGGCGTGAACTCTCTACACGCTGATCAAAATCCGGAAGTGAGGTTCCACTGATGTCATGAGTGACGTGTGTGCAGGGAGGGAAGGAGTAGAGGTACCTGGACTAACTGCAAACACCCGACCAGGGCGGGTACAGAGGTTCCAAAAACTGGTAGCAGAGCAGGAATAATAGAAGATGAGGAGCCGCTGTGTAATAAAAATAATTCCTTTATTCAACAAATCGTTTAAAAGCTGGGAGGCATCCCATAGTAGTAGAAAGGCAGCGCAACACTGCTAACATGTTTCGGCCCTTCCGGCCATAGTCATAACATGCAGTGCTACTTCACAGGTGTGTTTAAAACAGGTAAAGTGTTACCTGATTGGCCAACAAGTTAAAGCAAAAAACGCCTACTATTCAAGACAACTAGTTCCATTAACACATTAATGCCCTACCTAAGAATTCTTGATTATATAGAATATGACTGAATAATATCACAATAAACAGCAGTAGGAATAAATGGGGCATAAATATTATACAATACTTTATGCTATAAAGATTACTCTCAAAGATATATGAGCACTACGTATAAGGCAAAGATTATGCTGAATTGAGTATAAATATAACGCGATTTACACTGTAATAAAGTGCATACATAAACAAGTGACTATTCAAACAGGCTAATCCTAAACTCATTAATTGGATATACAAAATGAAATGAAATAAAATGAAACCATGCAGGATAAGAATGTATATACTACATAGGAAATAAATCCATAATTCAAAATTCATAATTTATGATAATACAGATGGTGATAGTAAAAATATATTATTATAATAAAAATATTATATTAGCAACCCAGAAATATAGGATAACATGAGCAGAGGTATGCAAAACTGCTCAGGTCCTAGACAAGGAGTATAAATTGATGTACAGAAAGAATACCCTAGTATGCCGCTACTGCAGTGGGGGCAAAAGGGGCTAAAAGGCTGGAATAAAGCCACAATATATTCATCACTCCAAGAAATTAATCAGGTTGTACCTGGAATTTAAGCCTTGAGGTGTCCTGGTTCTAAGATGGAAAATCCAGAACACCTCACGCTTAGCCAGAATGCTCTCAAGGTCTCCTCTCTTAGGCACTGCAACTTTTTCAATGGCAATCCACCTGAAGGTGTCCAATTTGCTATTCCAATTCTGTCTATATATGGAATAGGAAGCAGTGAAATAATTACAGGCGCAGTGTGTCTAATAATAACAATAATAAAAATAAAAAGAACAAAAACAAAAGAAGGGGTTATCGTAGGCACAGCAATAAGCAGAATAAGTCAGTTTCTTTTTCAGACAGTAACACAGACTGGTCTTCGGACGGTAAGCAGTCAGATACTGATGAGGTCTTTATCAGAACAGAAGTGGCTCAGACATGTCCCCAAAATACACAACAAACAGGGATATTAAAACATACATCTAGCAACTCTAATCTGGGGGCCAGACCAAAGGAAACACCTGTTTATAATGAGGGAAATAAAACCTCTAAATATGTTCCAAGCAAAACAGTTCATACTGGTACATCTAACAATCAAATAATGCTAGAACAGGTTTTTCCCTTGGGACAGGGCCTCCCAGAGGGGAGAGGAGGAGCCAATTCACAACAGCACAAACAAGAGAGATACCAACTGAGGGGGAATCGCACAAATAAAAAATACAAGTAAATAATGTAATCAATGTCTCCTCTGTTACCCTCACCCATGCCCAACCGGAAGTATTGGGATATGGTTTGGGGTTTGCACCCACTACTAACTTTGATCTATTCCAGACAATAATAGACCTTAATAAGTTGGTGAGGAACATTACACTTAAAAAGCATTTTGCGAATAATGTGGATTCTAACCAATCTCCTCACATTGAGGGTCCTGTAAGACATACCGAATTTCACACATTTGAGGAGAATTGTGACTTAGCCAGTCTGCAGGCTTTAGTATCTGTCAGCATGCTCTCTCCAGGTGAGATTAACAGTGGTGTAAAGTTTCGTGAGAAATCCAAATTCTACCCTATACACAGCATGGGTCCTGTTATAGAAACATTCTATAATAGGATAGAGAAGGATTTGTTGATCTTGCACAGTGGTTTGGGGCCTACAAGACATAATCTTACTAAAAAACAGAATGATGCACTCAAAGCGCTTCAGCAGGATGATTCTATTGTAATACGCCCTGCAGATAAGGGTGGTACCATAGTGGTGATGGATCATTCAGATTATGTTTTGGAGGCCCTACGCCAACTTGAAAATACCCATGACTATGAGGTCTTGTCTCATAATCCTACTATTAGCTTCAAAAAGGAAGTTAAAGACATTTTGGATGATGGGTTGGAACATGGGTATATGGATACCTCTATAGCTCAGTACTTGGAAGTTTCTTTTCCTAAAATACCCATGTTCCACCATTTTCCACAAGTCTTTAAGTAACATTAAAGGCAGGCCTATAGTCAGTGGGGTTGATTCGCTCTTGGAGCGCTTGTCTCAATGGCTTGATGCCATACTTCAACCTATAGTGATCAATCTGCTGTCCTATACTAGGGACTCCAAGCACATCCTCAATCTCCTTAAGAGTGTGAAATGGGACAGGGCCTATAGTTGGATAACTATAGATGCCGTCTCATTATACTCTTCAATTCCACACTCTAGGGATATTGAGGCTGTTCAATTTCACTTAGTCAACTCTACTGAATATACTCCTGAATTTCAGACTTATGTTCTCCGGGTACTGGAGTTCCTCCTGACTCATAATTTTTTCTGTTTTGAAGGTATTTATTATCTCCAGAGGTGTGGCACAGCTATGGGGGCAAAATTCGCCCCCTCCTACACCAATATCTATCTAGGCTGGTGGGAGCTGTGCCACATCTTTGGAGATGGTAATCCCTTTAGAAGGTATATACGCTTTTTTAAGCGTTTCATTGATGATCTGTTGTTCGTCTGGTCAGGACCAGTCGAACAGGTGAGTGAATTAGTTGAGTATCTCAATGACAATGATTGCGATTTGAAATTCACGTTTGAATGTAACTCTAAAACCATCAGTTTCTTGGATCTCAGTCTGGAGGGGGATCATGAGGGACAAATACGCACCAAGGTTTTTTCGTAAGCCCATTTCAGGTAACACTCTGCTTCATGCAGATAGCTGCCACCCTAAAAATATATCCTACGCTGTGGCCAAGGGCCAATTCTCCTGACTAAAGAGGAATTGTAGTAGAGAAGCAGATTACCAAAAGGAAACCAGGGATCTTGAACAGAGACTGAGAGAACGAAAATATAGCTCCAGTCACATTAAGGAAGCTAAGATAAGAGTTCAGGAGATACCTAGGGACAAACTCCTAGAAGACAAGGTAGTCCATGGTACCACACCTACATTCAAGGGAGTTCATTTTGTGAACACGTATAGTGATCAATACTCAAGCATCTGCAGTATAATAAAAAAAACATTTTCCATTACTTGCAGCTGATGACCAGCTTAATGATGCAGTCCAACAGGGCATAAGATGTACATACAAAAAGAGTTGCACCTTAGGCAGTATTCTGTCCCTACTCAGCTAAAACCGGTGAACAAACCAGAAAGTTCATGGCTATCACACAGGGGCATGTTCAGGTGCGAACATCGCAAATGCAAGCCGTGTGAATATGTCCAAGTATCAAGTACCTTTACATCAGCTATCACAGGTTGAATTTATGATATTAAGGCATGCATGAACTGTACTCACACTCATGTCATCTATCTTATTACCTGTACCAAATGTAACATCCATTATGTAGGGCTCATGTCCAGAGACATCAACACACGTATAAGAGAACACATCTCCACTTTGGAAAGTGGCAAATCAACTTCACTTTTGGTACAGCATTTTGCAACTGTTCCCAATAGCAAATTGGACACCTTCAGGTGGATTGCCATTGAAAAAGTTGGAGTGCCTAAGAGAGGAGGAGACCTTAAGAGCATTCTGGCTAAGCGTGAGGTGTTCTGGATTTTCCATCTTAGAACCAGGACACCTTAAGGCTTAAATTCCAGGTACGACCTGATTAATTTCTGGGAGTGAGGAATATATTGTGGCTTTATTCCAGCCTTTTAGCCCCTTTTGCCCCCACTGCAGTAGCTGCATACTAGGGTATTCTTTCTGTACATCAATTTATACTCCTTGTCTAGGACCTGAGCAGTTTTGCATACCTCTGCTCATGTTATCCTAGATTTCTGTGTTGCTAATATAATATTTTTATTATAATAATAATAATAATAATAATAATAATAATAATATATTTTTACTATCACCATCTGTATTATCATGAATTATTAATTTTGAATTATGGATTTATTTCCTATGTATATACATTCTTATCCTGCATAGTTTCATTTTATTTCATTTAATTTTGTATATCCAATTAATGAGTTTGAGGTTAGCCTGTTTGAATAGTCACTTGTTTATGTATGCACTTTATTACAATGTAAATTGCGTTATATTTCTACTTTATACATAGTGCTCATATATCTTTAAGAGTAATCTGTATAGAATAAAGTATAGTATAATATTTATGCCCCATTTATTCCTACTGCTGTTTATTGTGATATTATTCAGTCATATTCTCTATAATCAAGAATTCTTAGGTAGGGCATTAATGTGTTAATGGAACTAGTTGTCTTGAATAGTAGGCGTTTTTTGTTTTAACTTGTTGGCCAATCAGGTAACACTTTACCTGTTTTAAACACACCTGTGAAGTAGCACTGCATGCTATGACTATGGCCGGAAGGGCCGAAACATGTTAGCAGTGGTGCGCTGCCTTTCTACTACTATGGGATGCCTCCCAGCTTTTAAATGATTTGTTGAATAACGGAATTATTTTTATAACACAGCGGCCCCTCATCTTCTATTATTCCTATTTGTATTTACAGACATATATACACATATAAACACATAAATGCATATGTACACACATAGAGGGGCTATTTATAAAAGCGTCAACTGAAAATACGCTGGAATTCTGTGTCGTAATTGTCACAAAATTGATCCGTCGTAGTTATCAAAGCGTAAACAAAGGCAAATGTTGAAATTTGTGATGTAACATACGATCCCACAATCTCAATCCAACGCAGATCGATTGAGTTTAAAACCCATGGAATTCGAGCGAAATCGTGTTAATTCGCCCTCCTATTCAACACTATTTGAAGCTCTCACAAAGTTATCAAAAATTCTACATTTACGCTCGCATCTTTTCTGACACAGCGTACCTAGTTTTCAATCCGCCACCCTTGAGGTTGCGGATGCCATGTAAGTAAATGGAAGTCTGAAAACACAGAAAGCTTATGTTCGATGCTGCAAGAGAATTAAGCATATGACATAATAACAGTAAATTAGAGACTTTATTAAATATGTATACACTTCAAAAATCAAAATAAATTATTGCTTCACAATTGGTGCACTAGTAGATATAGGGATAAAATTGAAAAATACATTACTACTGATGGATTATGCTACAACTTTGTCTCCCATTACAAAGCAAGCGGACAATATCCAAATTTATTTTAAATTTTTGCATCTAACTTGTCACATTAATAGATATAGAGATAAAAATAAAATACAAAACATATAGCTAACTTCATTTATTTATATTTGTAAAATCTATTTGCTAGATTTAAAAAATTACCATGTTTAATGTTTAAAAGGTCAATAATTATTTTTTTTTCCAAATAACATATTAGCACTGTTTTTATTCTCTTCCTATCCTTTGTTGGAAGTAGAATGTCATTTTAAAGTAATTTCTAGGTATTTTGCATGCCACTATTTTCCTTTGTGCATGCAAAATACATTGAAATGACTTTAAAATGGCATTCTAAATCCCACAAAGGATAGCAAGACATTTTAAACGGTTGCACAAATTATTGCATTTCATAATATTCTACATTGCATTCTCTTTCTAAGTTATGTTTGGCAATGTTAATACACCACATTGTTCTTTAATATGGTATTTCAAAATCACAGTAATTACTGACGTTTTAAGCATCCACAACACTGCCATCCAAACACAGAAAATCAGAGTTATGATTCCAACCATAGCTAAATACTCATAAAGTAATTTATTTAATTTCACAAAGAATATACCTGCATTTATTACAGCTTGTGAATTCAACTGAATTATCTAATTATATACATATTAATTTATACACAACATTCTGCTCATCACATGACACAATAATACAGAAATTCTGTCAATCGTGGTGCATAAATTATTCAATCAATTTGCTCGTCAAATGACGCAATAATACTGAAATTGGTCAATCGTGGTGCATAAATTATTCAATCAATTTGCTCGTCAAATGACGCAATAATACTGAAATTCTGCAAGTCATTTGTTTTGTAATGTGTTGCGCATCTTTTAATCAGTTGCTGAAATCATTCACAGCTATACTTGGCATTATAAAAAGTGCTATCAATCACTTAATTTCATTATAATTTGATCATGGACATACTAAATGCCTTACTGTCTGTCCTGTTCTTAAGGAGACGCAGGGGAAGACGGGTGTTGATGGCTGCGGTTGTGTGATAATGAAGACGCCAGCGGGTGCTGAGGGTGTTCCTGCCTAGGGTTGGTCTCCATGTCCTCACTGACCTGATAGGTGATCCGTAGATTTTGACTAAATAGGGCCTCTATTGAGAAGCTCTATGTCAAAATCAAGGACTCTCCCTTGAGCCACTCACTTCAAGGACTACGGCAATCCCTGGGATTGTGAAACTACTATCAGTCCTCTATTTTTTGGCAACTGGATTCCAGGCTGTGGCAGGTCTAGGCGTAGGTATGAGCCAACCTTCTCATGTCACCTCCTGTTTCCCATCCTACCCATCTAGATTGTAAGTTCCCATGGGAATAGGGCCCTCAATTCCCCCTGTTTTTGTCTGTAAAATTTTGTCTTATCGTATTGTTTCTCCATTGTACTGTTATCCTTGTACCCATGGGCAGTGCTGCGGAATCTTTTGGCGCTTTATAAATAAAGAATAATAAAATAATAATGTCATCTGAAGGTTGTCCTGAATGCCTTGCACCAACGCCTAGTCCATCATGTCCACTTCCCCAATACACCTGAGAAGTGGCATGCTGTCAAGCTCCTGTTCTATCATCTGGCTGGATTGCCAAGAGCATTGGGGGCCATAGATTGCATGCATATATTGGTGCAGCCTCGCAGGGGTAGAGAGGAGCCATACCGGGACAGGAAGCACAACCACTCGCTGAATATCCAGGTCATCTGCGACACAAGGTTGATGATTGTGAGCGTACGCTCTGGACTCCCTGGCTGCAACGATTCCTTCGTCCCCCGGAATTCTGCCATCTTCCATTGCTTCCAGGAGGAATATCTATTATATACTTAAGCATATGTATATTATATATTTTATTCATTCTGATTGCTAATATCAATGCTCTATTTCTTTTACGCAGGTGATTCTGGATATTCGTGTCTTCCGAGGCTGTTCACACCCATCCACAACCCCAACTGAGTGGAAGAGGTGCACTACAATGAGGCACACATCGCCACCAGATCAGTGGTGTATTAAAGAGCCGTTTCCGCTGCTTGGTCATCTCTGGTGGGGTTCTTCAGTACGCCACCTCTAAAATCTCCCTATTTTTTTATTTGCTGTATGTTGCACAATATTGCCCTAACAATCCCTGATATAGATCTGGAGAGCTTGGATGTCCATGAGTAGGGTGAACATCTACTTCCATTACAGGAGAATGATGCTACGGGAGTCCAAGCTCGAGCAGACTATATTCAGGCGGTTTTTGGGCAATAATGTTGACAGTGCATAATACAGTATTTTTATTTATTCATATTTACTTTACAATATACTTTTTAATCCAAAAGATGCTATATTTTGGATTATGTTTTAGCAAGAATTGTCATTTAAATATCTACAAAATTATATTGTATATCACCGGCTTGCCATTAATTGAAAGTGGTTAATTTTGTCGATCTTGCAATTGTTCATTGTAAAGATTTTGAAAAACAGATGTTTATTAAAATATCTTCAAATATTTCTTTTTTTGGTGTACACTTGACTCTGTTTTTATTTTTAAAGTTATAGCAATACCATTTTTAACTCTGTGTTTACCTTCTATCTAGGCTTTTGCAAACTGCCCCCGTATTTCAGTTCTTTAGACAGACGCATTCAAGGTCTAAGAAATAAGCATATGAACCTCCTAGGCTTAGCTTTCAACTAAGAATACAACAAGAACAAATCACAATTATTAATAAAAGTACATTTTAATTTTTTATAAAATTAAATTTCCTATTTAAATCCTGAAATATTTGTTCTTCACTATCCCTTTAAATAACTTAACATTTCACCCATAGCCAAAAATTGTATTCATTCAATTGCTATCATTTGTTGAAGGAGCAGCAATGCACTACAGGTTGTTTAGAAAATGAATACATGTGTAATCCAATTACTCTCTCTCTCTCTCTCTCTGTCTCTCACTCTCTCTCTCTCTTTGCGTGGCAGTTAGGGAGACACAGGTTTTGGAAGGGACCTTGACGAAGTACCCAAGCTTGTACCATTTTTCTAAGTGCGTTAACTAACCCTTCAATTATTGATTTTCATCTTAGCTGAGAGATTGTGAGTGAGTTATGTTCTTTCTCTGTGTGTTTCTTTAGACATGTCTTTATGAAGACATATTGTACTTGCTCACAGGCCTGTCGGTGCTTAAAGGGACAGTCAACACCAGATATTTTTTTTTTAAAGATAGGTAATTCCTTTTATTACCCATTCCCCAGTTTAGCATTACTAACACTGTTATATTGATATACTTTTTACCTCTGTGATTAACTTTTGTCTAAGCATATTCTGACAGCCCCCTGATCAAATGACATTTTCTTTATTATCTATTGATTTTAATTTTAGCAAATAAGTGGAGTGTCTGCCACAATCCACGGGCGTGATCACAATGTTATCTATATGGTTTCCATGAACTAGCTCTCCCCTGTTGTGATGACCAAATATACAACATGTGAAAAGAGGTGGCCTTCAAGTGCTTAGAAATTATCATATGAGCCTTCCTAGGTTTAGCTTTCAACAAAGAATACCAAGAGAACAAAGCAAAATTTGTAAGAGGAGAGAGAGAAAGAGAGAGAGTTTCAAAAATCGTCAATTCATAATAATTATCTTGCTATCTGTATTTTAAAAATAAGATAGTAATATATAAAAAATTTTTATTTTTTTGCCTTAACATGGGTTATTTTTGAAGATTTTTTTAAAAATGCATCCACCATTAAACAACTGCTGTCCATGGTTAAGAAACAAAAATGAACGCTCTCCTTAGCTTAGATGCTTTATTTTTCAAATAAACATAGCTAGAGAACAAATATAAATTGTTAATATTTGAAAATTATCGGATATATTACAAGTTTTGCATTAGGCTGAAAAAGCAGCGTTAACAGGTCCTAACACTGCTTTTTCACTACCACTGCTATTACGAGTCTTGCAGGTTTAGGGGCACCGCACACTTCTTTGGCCTTACTGCAAAACGACTTACGTAAACTTCATAAAGTCTTTTTTCTATGGGACTTCCATAGCGCCAGTATTACGAGTCTGTCCTGGGAGGCCAAAAAGTGAGTGGTACACCCTCTACCTCCAAGATCCGTAACGCATTTTAAAGTCAGTAGTTAAGAGTTTTATGGTACAACGCTGTAACATTAAACTAATAACTAAAATGCTAAAAAGTACACTAACACCCATAAACTACCTATTAACCCCTAAACCGAGGCCCTCCCGCATTGCAAACACTAAAATAATATTATTAACCCCTAATCTGCCGCTCTGGACATCTCAGCCACTAGAATAAATATATTAACCCCTAAACCGCTGCACTCCCGCCTCGCAAACTCTAGTTAAATATTATTAACTCCTAATCTGCCGTCCCTAACATCGCCGCCACCTACATTATACTTATTAACCCCTAATCTGCCACCCCCAACGTTGCCGCCACTATTCTAAATTTATTAACCCCTAAACCTAAGTCTAACCCTAACACCCCCTAACTTAAATATAATTTAAATAAATCTAAATAAAATTAATATTATTACCTAAATAATTCCTATTTAAAACTAAATACTTACCTAAAAAATAAACCCTAAGATAGCTACAATATAACTAATAGTTACATTGTAGCTAGCTTAGGGTTTATTTTTATTTTACAGGCAAGTTTGTATTTATTTTAACTAGGTAGAATAGCTATTAAATAGTTATTAACTATTTAATAACTACCTAGCTAAAATAAATACAAATTTACCTGTAAAATAAAACCTAACCTAAGTTACAATAACACCTAACACTACACTACAATTAAATAAATTAAATTAAATTAGCTAAATCACAAAACCCCCCACTAAATTACAGAAAATAATAAACAAATTACAAGATATTTAAACTAATTACACCTAATCTAATAGCCCTATCAAAATAAAAAAGCCCCCCCAAAATAAAAAAAACCCTAACCTAAACTAAACTACCAATAGCCCTTAAAAGGGCCTTTTGCGGGGCATTGCCCCAAAGAAATCAGCTCTTTTACCTGTAAAAAAACAAACAA
The DNA here is from genome assembly GCF_027579735.1 of Bombina bombina. Lineage (NCBI taxonomy): Eukaryota > Metazoa > Chordata > Amphibia > Anura > Bombinatoridae > Bombina > Bombina bombina. The sequence continues at coordinate 1,420,734,216 of NC_069499.1, read as the reverse complement.
ACAACCCCCGCAACAGTAAAACCCACCACCCACACAATCAACCCCCCAAATAAAATACTAACTAAAAAAACTAAGCTCCCCATTGCCCTGAAAAGGGCATTTGGATGGGCATTGCTCTTCAAAGGGCAGTTAGCTCTTTTGCGGCCCAAAGCCCTAACCTAAAAATAAAACCCACCCAATACACCCTAAAAACAAACAAACACTAACCCCCTGAAGATCGACTTACTGTTCTGAAGACTGGACATCCATCCTCAAGGAAGTTGCAGAAGTCTTCATCCAACTGGGCCAAAGTCCTCAAAGAAGCCTGGAGAAGTCTTCATCCAAGCCGGGCAAAGTGGTCCTCCAGACGGGCAGAAGTCTTCATCCAGACGGCATCTTCTATCTTCATCCATCCGACACGGAGCGGCTCCATCTTCAAGACATCCGACGTGGAGCATTCTCTTCATCCGGAGTCTTCTTACTGAATGACGGTTCCTTTAAGTGACATCATCCAAGATAGGGTCACTTAGATTCCGATTGGCTGATAGAATTCTAACAGCCAATAGAATGCGAACAGCCAATAGATTGTAAGCTCAATCCTATTGGCTGATTGGATCAGCCAATAGGATTGAACTTCAATCCTATTGGCTGATTGCATCAGCCAATAGGATTTTTTCTACCTTAATTCCGATTGGCTTATAGAATTCCATCAGCCAATCAGAATCTAAGGGATGCCATCTTGGATGATGTCACTTAAAGGAACCATCATTCAGTAAGAAGACTCTGGATGAAGAGGATGCTCCGCGTCGGATGTCTTGAAGATGGAGCTCCTCCACGTTGGATGGATGAAGATAGAAGGTGCCCTCTGGATGAAGACTTCTGCTTGTCTGGAGGACCACTTCGCCCGGGTTGGATGAAGACTTCTCCCGGCTTCGTTGAGGACTTCGGCCCGGTTGGATGAAGACTTCTGCCGCTTCCTTGAGGATGGATGTCCGGTCTTCAGAACAGTAAGTCGATCTTCAGGGGGTTAGTGTTAGGTTTTTTTAAAGGGTGTATGTTGGGGGGGTTGTTTGTATTTTTTTTTTACAGGTAAAAGAGCTGATTTCTTTGGGGCAATGCCCCGCAAAAGGTCCTTTTAAGGACTATTGGTACTTTAGTTTAGGCTAGGGTTTTTTTATTTTGGGGGTGCTTTTTAATTTTGGTCTATTAGATTAGGTGTAATTAGTTTAAATATCTTGTAATTTGTTTATTATTTTCTGTAATTTAGTGTGTTTTTTGTGATTTAGCTAATTTAATTTATTTAATTGTTTTTAATTTAGTTAATGTATTTAATTGTAGTGTAGTGTTAGGTGTTATTTTAACTTAGGTTAGGTTTTATTTTAAGGGTAAATTTGTTTTTATTTTAGCTAGGTAGTAATTAAATAGTTAATAACTATTTAATAACTATTCTACCTAAATAAAATAAATACAAACTTGCCTGTAAAATAAAAACAAACCATAAGATAGCTACAATGTAACTATTAGTTATATTGTAGCTAGCTTAGGTTTATTTTATAGGTAAGTATTTAGTTTTAAATATTAATTATTTAGGTAATAATATAAATTTTTATTTAGATTTATTGTAATTATATTTAAGTTAGGAGGTGTTAGGGTTAGGGTTAGATTTGGGTTTAGGGGTTAATACATTTAGTATAGTGGCGGCAACGTTGGGGGCGGCAGATTATGGGTTAATAAATGTAGGTAGGTGGCAGTGATGTCAGGGACAGCAGATTAGGGGTTAATAATATTTAACTAATGTTTGCAAGGCGGGAGTGCGGCGGTTTAGGCGTTAATATGTTTATTATAGTGGCGGCAATGCCCGGAGTGGCAGATTAAGGGTGAATAAATATAACCTAGTGGGAAGCGGGATTGGTATCAGCACGTCGTCGTGTTGCAGTAAGGAGGCATAGTTCAATTTTACCTTGCCTGTCACAAGCATTTGCAGTTACGCTGATCTCTCACAAATCCAGCACAGCAGGGAGCAAACTATGTACTAGTAGATTGCAATGTCACTATAAAGAGAAGCAACCTATTTCCACTATTTTCAATTCAATCACATATTAGAACTTCATAATAGAAAAGTTGTTGGCATGTAAATATAGTGCATAATTTAGGTGTTCTCCTTGTCACCTATTAGAAATGATCCTGTCTATATTACATTCCACTGTGGGGTTATTATACACTTAATACGATACAATACCAAGCAGACTGTGTCACTTTAGATAGTATATGATTCTGCAGCATCTACCGCTATCATATATTGTAGAAAGTTTGATAAATATAACAAACCAGTAATTTATTATCATCAGCTCTTATTGGAGTGCTATAGTGTGATATGACCTAATATATTTTTCTCTCTAATTCATCAGGTGGCTTAGTCCATTCTTATCAGAAACGATTATTTTAAAGTGGTGATGACAAATTAGGGGTCTACATTGTGAGGTATTAGCTGTTACCTACTTTACCATACTACCTAACGCCTAGATTTAGAGTTCTGCGTTAGCCGTCAAAACCAGCGTTAGGGGGTCCTAACGCTGGTTTTGTCCTACCGCTGGTATTTCGAGTCTTGTAGGTAAGGGTCTAACGCTCACTTTCCAGCCGCAACTTTTCCATACCGCAGAAATTGAGCTTGCATTGTATTGGCTGATCGGAACAGCCAATAGAATGCAAGCTCAATCTGATTGGCTGATTGGATCAGTCAATCGGATTGAACTTCAATCTAATTGGTTGATTCCATCAGCCAAACAGATTAATCCTACCTTAATTCCGATTGGCTGATAGAATACTATCAGCCAATCGGAATTTGAGGGACGCCATCTTGGATGACGTCCCTTAAAGGAACCTTCATTCGTCGGGAGTTCGTCGTGGAGGAAGGATGTTCCGGGTCGGCTGAATGAAGATGGAGCAGAAAGAAAGAAGATTGAAGATGCCGCTTGATATAAGACTTCAGCCGGATGATGGACCTCTTCAGCCCCTGCTTGGATGAAGACTTCAGCCGGATGATGGACCTCTTCAGCCCCTGCTTGGAGGAAGACATCACCCGGATTGGATGAAGACTTCGGACCCTCTTCTGGACGGATCGGTGATACCCGGCGTGGTGAAGACAAGGTAGGGAGATCTTCAGGGGCTTAGTGTTAGGTTTATTTAAGGGGGGTTTGGGTTAGATTAGGGGTATGTGGGTGGTGGGTTGTAATGTTGGGGGGGTATTGTATGGTTTTTTTTTACAGGCAAAAGAGCAGAATTCTTTGGGGCATGCCCCGCAAAAGGCCCTTTTAAGGGCTGGTAAGGTAAAAGAGCTGTAAAATATTTTTTTTAGAATAGGGTAGGGCATTTTTTATTTTGGGGGGCTTTGTTATTTTTTTAGGGGGCTTAGAGTAGGTGTAATTAGTTTAAAATTCTTGTAATCTTTTTTTATTTTTGTAATTTAGTGTTTGTTTGTTTTTGTAATTTAGTGTTTTTTTTTGTAATTTAGTGTTTGTTTTTTTGTAATTTAGTTTAGTTGATTTAATTGTAGATAATTGTAGGTAGTTTATTTAATTACTTTATTGATAGTGTAGTGTTAGGTTTAATTGTAACTTAGGTTAGGATTTATTTTAAAGGTAATTTTGTATTTCTTTTAGCTAGGTAGCTATTAAATAGTTATTAACTATTTAATAGCTATTGTACCTAGTTAAAATAAATACAAAGTTGCCTGTAAAATAAATATAAATCCTAAAATAGCTACAATATAATTATTATTTATATTGTAGCTATATTAGGGTTTATTTTACAGGTAAGTATTTAGCTTTAAATAGGAATAATTTATTTAATAAGAATTATTTTATTTCGTTAGATTAAAATTATATTTAACTTAGGGGGGTGTTAGGGCAGTGATGTGCGGTGACTTCAGAGGCTGGTGAGGCAGTGTCTAGGAATCGGATACGCCTTCATTCTTTAGATATCCTTTGTTGAAGAAATAGCAATTGCACATGGGCGAGCCAATATCTATATGCAGCCATCATTCAGTATCTAATGAGCATATTTAGATTTGATTTTCAACAAATGATATCTGATTTTCTTCATTCTTTTGATATCCTTTGTTGAAAAGCATATCTAAATATGCTTAGAAGCTATTGAGCATATTTAGATATGAATTTCAACAAAGGATATCTGATTTCCTTCATTCTTTTGATATCCTTTGTTGAAAAGCATATCTAAATATGCTCAGTAGCTAATGAGCATATTTAGATATGATTTTCAACAAAGGATATCAAAAGAATGAAGGAAATCAGATATCCTTTGTTGAAATTCATATCTAAATATGCTCAGTAGCTACAGAGCATATTTAGATATGCTTTTCAAAGGATATAAAAGAAGTTGGTTTATTATTCAAGCTGTTTCTTATTCGGGAAATTCTGTTTCTTATTCATGGAAGTTGGTTTCTTATTCAATTTTTTTGTCAGACTGCTTTAAATTTACTTTAAAATAAAAAAATAGGTTTTATTAAAATAATAATATGATTCATATAATGTAGTTACACAGAGGTGGAATCTCTATATAACAATTAGATATACAAACTTGAAAAAAGGGCATACGTTGGCACCACTACAAATATTACTATTTTGAATAAATAACATATATTTTCAAAGGGTTAATAACCATTCGGCCACTGATTTCACTATGATTTTATACAGGGTAGATCCCATTCCCCCTCCATGTCATGCAATTGTTTTTAGCCTGGCCCAATGGTGTTTTTGCCACAGAAATTGATGCCAACACTGGCATAGGTGACATAATTCTCATTTTTGAATAAGTAACAGATATTTTCAAAGGGTTAATAACCATTGGGCCACTGATTTCACTTTGAATATATACAGGGTAGATCCCCCTCCATGCCATGCAATTGTTTTTAGCCTGGCCCAATGGTGTTTTGGCACAGAAATTGATGCCAACCCTGGCATAGGTGACATAATTCTCATTTTTGAATAAGTAACAGATATTTTCAAAGGGTTAATAACCATTGGGCCAGGCTAAAAACAATAGCATGGCATGGAGGGGGATCTACCCTGTAGATATTCATAGTGAAATCAGTGGCCCAATGGTTATTAACCCTTTGAAAATATCTGTTACTTATTCAAAATTGAGAATTATGTCACCTATGCCAGGGTTGGCATCAATTTCTGTGCCCAAAACACCATTGGGCCAGGCTAAAAACAATTGCATGGCATGGAGGGGGATCTACCCTGTATATATTCATAGTGAAATCAGTGGCCCAATGGTTATTAACCCTTTGAAAATATATGTTATTTATTCAAAATAGTAATATTTGTAGTGGTGCCAACGTATTCCCTTTTTTCAAGTTTGTATATCTGTTATATAAATAGATTCCACCTCTGTGTAACTTACATTTATATGAATCATATTATTATTTTAATGAAACCTATTTTTTTTATTTAAAAAAAAATTGAATAAGAAACCAACTTCCATGAATAAGAAACAGAATTTCACGAATAAGAAACAGCTTGAATAAGAAACCAACTTCCTTGTCGTGTGACTGAGCCTGCTGGGGCCCTGGGCCATCTTTTCTTTTCTTTTAGGCGGCACTAAGTTGAAGTTAGATAACTTGAGTTGAACTTGTCAACTTGATATACATTTATTACAACGAACTTGCAGCCTCGCTGCCTCTATAGTCAAGGGAAGTGACTTGAGTCACTTGACTATTTTGGCAGCGAGGCTGCAAGTTCGTTGTAATAAATGTATAAGTTCAACTTCAACTCACGTTATCTAACTTCAACTTTAAATTAAGAAGTTGTTTAAAATTGGGAACTCTCTCTGAAGCATTAAATAAATAAATAAAAAAAAATTTGGTTGCATGTCACTTTAAGAAACCATACAGACTTCAAGCTTAAAGGGATACTAAACCCACATTTTTTTCTTTCATGATTCAGATAGAAAGTTGCGTAAAATTGCATGCCCTAATTTACTCCTATTATCAAATTTTCTCCATTCTCTTGTTATCTTTAGTTAAAAAGCAGGAATGTAACGCTTAGGAGCCAGCCCACCAATAAGCAAGCGTAAACCAGGCTCCTACGCCTTGCATTTCTGCTTTCTAAATAAAGATAGCAAGAGAACAAAGAAAATTTGATTGAGGGGGAGACAGAGAGGGAAGAGAGAGAGACAGAGGAGGGAGACAGGGGGGATTCAGAGAGAGAGAGAGAGAGAGAGAGAGAGAGAGCCAGAGGGAGAGAGAGCCAGAGGGAGAGAGAGCCAGAGAGAGAGAGAGAGCCAGAGAGAGAGAGAGAGCCAGAGAGAGAGAGAGCCAGAGAGAGAGAGAGCCAGAGAGAGAGAGCCAGAGAGAGAGAGCCAGAGAGAGAGACAGAGAGACAGACAGAGAGCGCCAGAGGGAAAGAGCGCCAGAGGGAGAGAGAGCCAGAGGGAGAGAGAACCAGAGGGAGAGAGAGCCAGAGGGAGAGAGAGCCAGAGGGAGAGAGAGCCAGAGGGAGAGAGAGAGAGCCAGAGAGAGAGAGACAGAGAGAGAGACAGAGAGAGAGAGAGAGAGAGAGAGAGAGAGACAGAGAGAGAGAGAGACACAGAGAGAGAGAGAGAGAGAGAGAGAGACAGAGAGAGAGACAGAGAGAGAGAGAGAGAGACAGAGAGAGAGATAGACAGAGAGAGATAGACAGAGAGAGAGAGAGACAGAGAGAGAGAGACAGAGAGAGAGAGACAGAGAGAGAGACACAGAGAGAGAGAGAGACAGAGAGAGAGACAGAGAGAGACAGAGAGAGACAGAGAGAGGCAGAGACAGAGAAAGAGAGAGACACAGAGAGGGAGACAGAGGAGGGAGACAGAGGAGGGAGAGAGAGAGAGAGACACAGAGGAGGGAGAGAGAGAGAGAGAGACACAGAGGAGGGAGAGAGAGAGAGAGAGAGAGAGAGACAGAGGAGGGAGAGAGAGAGAGAGAGAGAGAGACAGAGGAGGGAGACAGAGAGAGAGAGAGACACAGAGAGAGAGACAAAGGAGGGAGACAGACAGAGAGAGAGAGACAGAGGAGGGAGACAGAGAGAGAGAGACAGAGGAGGGAGACAGAGAGAGAGGAGGGAGACAGAGGAGGAAGACAGAGGGAGAGAGACAGAGAGAGACAGAGAAGGGAGACAGAGGAGGGAGACAGACAGAGAGAGAGAGACACAGAGAGAGAGAGGCAGAGAGGGAGACAGAGGAGGGAGACAGAGGAGGGAGAAGACACATAGGGGAGGAAAAAGAGAGAGAGAGAGAGGGGAAAAAAGAGAAAAGGGGAATAATTGCTAATAAAACAACCTTTACAGGCCCTTCTACCCTCTATTCTTTGACACAGTGACACAGAGGTCCAGGCAGCAGTGTGACCATTGGTGGACCTAATGAACAGAGGGCCCTGGCGCAAAAAAAATGTTGGGCTCCCCTGAAGGTAGATCAGATGTACCAAGCAAAGCAAGTGTGTCAGGCAGATTTGAGGCATGCCCATGTCACTGTAAAAGGCCATGCCTGGCTGTTACCAAATGCCACTTACAAAGGTGGGGCCACACACAAACACACTACATACCATACACAAAGACACTATATTTCATGCACACGCTACATGGCATACACACATTACAAAATATACACTCACACACACATGCTACATAGCAAACACACATAATGTATATTCACTATGCAGCATATAAACACATATACAGTATACACCAATATTATACATATCACACTCACTAAATATTTTTCACAGGCACAATACACATCATACACATACTACAAAGCATATGCACACTACACAACATACTAAGTTATTACTAACACACATGTACATGCTACATAGCATTCAAACACTACAGAGCATATAGACATACAGTATGGAGCATATACAAACATACTATAACATAAATGCATACTACACATCTGACACACAAATGCTACATATCATGCACAAACACATATACACTCACTACCCAACATCCAACCATACAATGCACACTGTATTGCAGCATACACTCACTACACAGCATATATACACATAAACACTTTGCAGCATACACACAAATATACATACACAGCATTAACACAGTACACTCACTAATTTGCACTATATAACTTACATACATACAAACATATACATTGACCATAAAACACACAAAGTACACAGCATTGGCACAGTTCACAATAGCAGTATTTTCATATAAATTGCACACAACATTCAAATAAACACACTACACACAACATACACACATATATATATATATAAACACACTACACACAACATACACACATATATATATATATATATATATATATATATAAACACACTACACAACATACACACATATATATATAAACACACTACACACAACATACACACATATATATATATAAACACACTACACACAACATACACACATATATATATATATAAACACACTACACACAACATACACACATATATATATATATAAACACACTACACACAACATACACATATATATATATATATATATAAACACACTACACACAACATACACACATATATATATATATATAAACACACTACACACAACATACATATATAAACACACAGGTCAGGACATGACATCATTCTCTTTTGGACAGAAAGCTCATCAGAAATATACTATTGTGAAAACAAAGTGCCTAACATGTGTTTGGGCCAGTTTGCAAAGAATGCAAAGAATCTGAGACTCAGACAGTATACTGTGGTGTTACTGATCCCGGACCCTAATTTATAACAGTGAATGCTATAAGTGCCTGCACAACAAGACTGCAGATAGGGTCATCTAATTTATTATCATATACACACACATTGACACTGCTTTCAACTCCAAGTTCTCCAACGATCAGCAATGTATTCCGTGGACCGTAACTTCAAAGGAGCTATAAATTAATGGGTCACACTGGGTGTAACAGCAGAGCAGCCGATGAAAGTAGCATAGGAGGGGAAACTAGAGAGGCAGTTTTAGCAAACGCAGGCAGTGAGAACAGGAACAGAGAAGATAGAATGAAGGACTCAGGGCCCGGTGTTTATCTGTTCTGTATTACACTAACCTAACCAGTGTGACAACTCTTTGCCTCTCTCGCAGTCCCACCCCCACTCACCTCACCTCAAACTCTTTACCTCCTCCTGACTCCAGGCTCCTTCTCACACTCACACTTGCTGCTTGAGCTGCTCTGAGATACGTGACAGCACGCGGAAGGATCAATTTAATTCCCGCCCGGCACTCAGAGACAGCCAGCCCCAGTCAGATTCAGACGAGTTCTGAATTCTGAATCTGATTGGCTGAGACTAGTGAGACTGAGAGGCGGACAGGACGGAGGCTAACCTCCTGTGGAAGCGTATGGGGCGCATTGGAGAGCACTGCATTAGCACCTTTTCTCCTCTGGTGGCAGTCTCTCAGCGTCCCATACACTTCCACAGTAGTCAATGCATTCATATTGCGCAATGCAAGGACAGCCTGCTGTCCTTTTCTTGTGCAATATGAATGTATTGATGTATAAACAGTGAGTCGGTTTTAATAAAATTTACACAGAAACATGATTTTGGTGGAGGGGTGGGGGGGTAGGGGGGGTCACCTTATTTTATAAAAAAAAAAAATATGAAAAAAAAAATTAAAAAATTATTTTTTAATTTTAAATAAATGCTGCCTGTAATTACATAGATTGGCCAGGGTAGGCGCTGCCTCACCTGCCTCCTGTGACTGCACGTCACTGTGTTAGGGTTAGGGTTAGACTTAGCTTTAGGGGTTAATACATTTATTAAAGTAGCGATGAGGTCCGGTTGGCAGATTAGGGGTTAATAATTGTAGGTAGGTAGCGGCGACGTTGGGGGTGGCAGATTATGGGTTAATTAATATAATATAGGGGTCGGCGGGGGTTAGGGGCCGCAGATTAGGAGTTCATAGGGATAACGTAGGTTGCGGCGGTGTACGGAGCGGCAGATTAGGGGTTAATTGTATAATGCAGGTGTCAGCGACAGCGGGGTCGGCAGATTAGGGGTTAATAAGTGTAAGATTAGGGGTGTTTAGACTCAGGGTACATGTTAGGGTGTTAGGTGCAGACTTAGGAAGTGTTTCCCCATAGGAAACAATGGGGCTGCGTTAGGAGCTGAACGCTGCTTTTTTGCAGGTAGAAAGAACAGAAAAACCCAGCACTCATCAACCTGACCCAAGGTGCACGCTAGTGGGGTCCTTGCACTCACCCCAATCAAAGGTATAGTGAAGAAGTTGAAGCAGCACCAACTTAAAGTATTCCTTATATTTTTATTGCATCAGAGACATATAAAAACAACAACGACGTTTCGGTCAGAACCTGACCTTAATCATGTTATCATGATTAAGGTCAGGTTCTGACCGAAACGTCGTTGTTTTTTTTATATGTCTCTGATGCAATAAAAATATAAGGAATACTTTAAGTTGGTGCTGCTTCAACTTCTTCACTATAGCTTTTTTGCAGGTGTTAGGTTTTTTTTCAGCTCAAACTGCCCCATTGTTTCCTATGGGGAAATCGTGCACGAGCACGTTTTTGAAGCTGGCCGCGTCCGTAAGCACCGCTAGTATTGAGAGTTGCAGTGGCGGTTAATTATGCTCTACACTCCCTCTTTCGAGCCTAACGCAGCCCTTCTGTGAACTCTAAATACCAGCGTTGTTTAAAAGGTGCGGGGGGAAAAAAGCATGCGTAGCTAACGCACCCCTTTGGCCGCAGAACTCTAAGTCTAGCCGTAAGTGAATACAACCAATAGTAACATACACTTAGAGGTTATTGCCCCCTTTCTCTTTTTTATATACAAGAGACATAATCGAATATGAGTCTACTAACACAGCTGATATAGCTTATTTACCGTACCTATTGATTTTTACTGTGAAAAACAATTGAGGGATACAGGCATTTATTATTGACCGCAACTAGTCTTAGGACACCATTCAAGTGTAAGGTATAAACCCTAATACTCACATTGGGTTTATTATTTCCCCTCCTACTAATGATAACAGTATTATCCTATCCCCACATTAAGGACGTTATATCCAACCCCTAACTTTGACATATGTAAATATTTAATAAAAACTCCACCTAGCTGTTACTTTAGCCACCGACCCACTATATCCTAATAGAGGGCATCGATGGGGACACTCAACTACATTTAACTTATTTATATTCTTTTTTCCAATAATTGGATTCATTACTATTCATATAATATACAGTATTGGTGACAATTGAACTAAAAAAGAAAATATAAGTATTATCTTGGACAATTGGTGTTGAGTGCTACTTATGTGCATACTCCTTCAAATGTTCTCATTTGAAATCTACTCCAGTTGTTCTTTTTTGCACAGCACCTGAGTCCCCCCATATCCAATCCTTTTTGATATCCCCCTGTACCATTGGGATATCATCTGGGTTATAGGGACACACCGCCTGTAGTGCCATCGTTCCCTCTCTCTTTGCATTTCTTTGTGAATAAATATAATGCAGGTGGCCACGATGCGGGTTCGGCAGATTAGGGTTTAATATGTTTATTATAGTGGCAGCGATGTCCGGAGCGGTAGATTAGGGGTTAATAAGTATAATGTAGGTGGCGGCGATGTCCGGAGTTGCAGATTAGGGGTTAATAAATATAATGTAGGTGTCGGCGATGTCGGGGGCGGCAAATTAGGGTTAATAAGTGTAAGATTAGGGGTTAATAAAAAATAATGTAGGTGTTGGCGATGTTGGGGGCAGCAGATTAGGGGTTCATAAGTATAATGTAGGTGGCGGCGGTGTCCAGAGCGGCAGATTAGGGGTTAATAAATATAATGTAGGTGTCAGCGATGTCGGGGGTGGCAGATTAGGGTTAATAAGTGTAAGATTAGGGGTGTTTAGACTCGGGGTACATGTTAGGGTGTTAGGTGCAGACTTAGGAAGTGTTTCCCCATAGGAAACAATGGGGCTGCGTTAGGAGCTGAACGCTGCTTTTTTGCAGGTAGAAAGAACAGAAAAACCCAGCACTCATCAACCTGACCCAAGGTGCACGCTAGTGGGGTCCTTGCACTCACCCCAATCAAAGGTATAGTGAAGAAGTTGAAGCAGCACCAACTTAAAGTATTCCTTATATTTTTATTGCATCAGAGACATATAAAAACAACAACAACGTTTCGGTCAGAACCTGACCTTAATCATGTTATCATGATTAAGGTCAGGTTCTGACCGAAACGTCGTTGTTGTTTTTATATGTCTCTGATGCAATAAAAATATAAGGAATACTTTAAGTTGGTGCTGCTTCAACTTCTTCACTATAGCTTTTTTGCAGGTGTTAGGTTTTTTTTCAGCTCAAACTGCCCCATTGTTTCCTATGGGGAAATCGTGCACGAGCACGTTTTTGAAGCTGGCCGCATCCGTAAGCACCGCTGGTATTGAGAGTTGCAGTGGCGGTTAATTATGCTCTACGTTCCCTCTTTGGAGCCTAACGCAGCCCTTCTGTGAACTCTAAATACCAGCGTTGTTTAAAAGGTGCGGGGGAAAAAAAGCACGCGTAGCTAACGCACCCCTTTGGCCGCAGAACTCTTAGTCTAGCCGTAAGTGAATACAACCAATAGTAACATACACTTAGAGGTTATTGCCCCCTTTCTTTTTTTTATATACAAGAGACATAATCGAATATGAGTCTACTAACACAGCTGATATAGCTTATTTACCGTACCAATTGATTTTTACTGTGAAAAACAATTGAGGGATACAGGCATTTATTATTGACCGCAACTAGTCTTAGGACACCATTCAAGTGTAAGGTATAAACCCTAATACTCACATTGGGTTTATTATTTCCCCTCCTACTAATGATAACAGTATTATCCTATCCCCACATTAAGGACGTTATATCCAACCCCTAACTTTGACATATGTAAATATTTAATAAAAACTCCACCTAGCTGTTACTTTAGCCACCGACCCACTATATCCTAATAGAGGGCATCGATGGGGACACTCAACTACATTTAACTTATTTATATTCTCTTTTCCAATAATTGGATTCATTACTATTCATATAATATACAGTATTGGTGACAATTGAACTAAAAAAGAAATTATAATTATTATCTTGGACAATTGGTGTTGAGTGCTACTTATGTGCATACTCTTTCAAATGTTCTCATTTGAAATCTACTCCAGTTGTTCTTTTTTGCACAGCACCTGAGTCCCCCCATATCCAATCCTTTTTGATATCCCCCTGTACCATTGGGATATCATCTGGGTTATAGGGACACACCGCCTGTAGTGCCATCGTTCCCTCTCTCTTTGCATTTCTTTGTGAATAAATATAATGCAGGTGGCCACGATGCGGGTTCGGCAGATTAGGGTTTAATATGTTTATTATAGTGGCAGCGATGTCCGGAGCGGCAGATTAGGGGTTAATAAGTATAATGTAGGTGGCGGCGATGTCCGGAGTTGCAGATTAGGGGTTAATAAATATAATGTAGGTGTCGGCGATGTCGGGGGCGGCAGATTAGGGTTAATAAGTGTAAGATTAGGGGTTAATAAAAAATAATGTAGGTGTTGGCGATGTTGGGGGCAGCAGATTAGGGGTTCATAAGTATAATGTAGGTGGCGGCGGTGTCCAGAGCGGCAGATTAGGGGTTAATAATTATAATGTAGGTGTCAGCGATGTCGGGGGTGGCAGATTAGGGTTAATAAGTGTAAGATTAGGGGTGTTTAGACTCGGCGTTCATGTTAGGGTGTTAGGTGTAAACATAAAATGTGTTTTCCCCATAGGAATCAATGTGGCTGCGTTACTGAGTTTTACGCTGCTTTTTTGCAGGCGTTAGAATTTTTCTCAGCCGGCTCTCCCCGTTGATTCCTATGGGGAAATCGTGCATGAGCACATACGACCAGCTCACCGCTGAATTAAGCAGAGCTGGTATAGGAGTGCGGTAAGGAGCACAATTTTGCTCTACGCTCACTTCTTGCCTTTTAATGCCGGGTTTGTAAAAACTCGTAATACCAGCACTGCCCGTAGGTGAGCGGTGAGAGACAACTGCTCATTAGCACCAAATAGCCTCTAATGCAAAACTCGTAATCTCGCCGAATATTTTTTCTTACTACTGTATGCTCTATCTGAGTTTTAAAATTATTTGTTGGTGTTCAGTGTCCCTTTAATGAAAAAGCCATATATTAAGGAAATATGAGAATGAATATATTTACACAATAATAACTAAATTTCAAATTACTTTACAATCACATGCTATTTATGACTCCTGAAATTAAAATTATTGCTTCATTTAACCTTTAATAGAAGTGAGTTGTTTATGCCAAAGTCAAGACTATATAATCTTTTTTTTATTTTTTTTTATTTAAATCCAAAAAATATATGGCCTAGATTGACCCTTTAATAAGCAGAGAGAATGATATCTTACCCATACATTGAATTTGAGCAACAATCATTTGTAACATTTGTATTATGTGAATAAAGTAATAACAAACAAACACATTTATTAGTTTGGAATATATTTTTATTCATATATTCTCATTTTTAAATAATAAAAAATATTAATATAATGACATACATAATAAAAAATAAAAATAAATTATATTTAAAACAACAATAATATACCAGAACAAAATAAAACTCCTACTCTTTCCTTTTTTTGGAGATGGAGACAGTGGGGGAAAACTCTCCCTTGTTGCCCTGCTCCCAAACATTAAAAACAGTTGACGATTAAAAATCCGGTTGTCTTTGTCTGCCTTCTCCCGATGATGTAGTTCTCCCTGCTCTACAGCTACCATGGCCCTATCTACTTCTAATCTCTCCCTATCAAAATTTATCCTATCACTATTCTTCTGTCATTCATATAAAAATCTATCCCTCTCTAATTCTAATCTTTCACTATCCCTCATCCTTTCATATGCAAATCTTTCCCTCTCTAAATAAATTCTACCTGTTTCTATTCTGAAAATTTCCCTCTCTAAATCTAATCTTTCCCTATTTATTTGAATGCCCCTCTCTAATATCTGCCCCTGTTGCTCGACAGGTAATCTTAATGCCCCATGCAACTCATGGTGATCATCCCTGTATTGCCTGGCCAGATTTAACATTTGACAAACTGCCTCATCATCATTGATGGGAGGCAGTTTGTGGCCAGGATCAGCATGGCCATGAGCTGCTGGGGCATGAGCAACATGTGCAGGAGGGGCACTAGAGTCCAGGGCAGCTGGGTCTTCTGGGGCAGGAGAGGCAGCACAGATGAGAGCCTCCGTATCTGATGTCGCCTGAGAGGTTCCCTGCTCCGGGGATTCTGGATATTGGGTCTCTCCCAGGGACTCCTTCTCCATAATAGCTCTCATCTGTTGAACACAACAGGCAATCTCCTCTGATACATAATGCGCATGTTTAATATCTAAATAAATGGGAAAAAAAGAATATTATAATCACACGTAATGTAAAGTGAAAAATTAAAGGCATATGAAAGTAAACATATACGGCTAGATTTAGAGTTTGGCGTTAGCCGTCAAAAGCAGCGTTAAGAGATCCTAACGCTGCTTTTTACCGCCCACTGGTATTTAGAGTCAGGCAGGAAAGGGTCTACCGCTCACTTCCTTTCCGCGACTCCAGGCTACCGCAGATCCCCTTACATCAATTGCGTATCCTATCTTTTCTATGGGATTTGCCTAACACTTGTATTTGGAGTCTTGGAACAAGTGAGCAGTAGAGCCTCTACCGACAAGACTCCTACCGCCAAAAAAAGTCTGTAGTTAAGAGCTTTATGGGCTAACGCTGGAACATAAAGCTCTTAACTACTGTGCTACAAAGTACACTAACACCCATAAACTACCTATGTACCCCTAAACCGAGCCACCCCCACATCGCCAACCCTCTAATAAAAAAATTTAACCTCTAATCTGCCGACCGGACACTGCCACCACCTACATTATAGCTATGAACCCCTAATCTGCTGCCTCTATTTTATTTAATTATAGGAATATTATTTAGTTTAATTTAAATTATATTTAACTTAGGGGGGTGTTAGGGTTAGGGTTAGACTTCGGTTTAGGGGTTAATAACTTTATTATAGTAGCAGCGACGTTGCGGGCAGGAGATTAGGGGGTTAATAATTGTAGGTAGGTGGCGGCGATGTTAGGGAGGGCAGATTAGGGGTTAATAAAATTTATTATAGTGTTTGCGAGGCGGGAGTGCGGCAGTTTAGGGGTTAATACATTTATTATAGTGGCGGCGAGGTCCAGTCGGCAGATTAGGGGTTAATAAGTGTAGGTAAGGTAGCGGCGATGTTGGGGGGGAGCAGATTAGGGGGTAATAAATATAATATAGGGGTCGGCGATGTTAGGGGCAGCAGATTAGTTGTTCATAGGGATAATGTAGGTTGCGGTGGTGTCCGGAGCGGCAGATTAGGGGTTAATAATATAATGCAGGTGTCAGCGATAGCGGGGGCGGCAGATTAGGGGTTAATAAGTGTAAGGTTAGGGGTGTTTAGACTCGGGGTTCATGTTAGGGTGTTAGGTGTAGACTTAGAGAGTGTTTCCCAATAGGAAACAATGGGGCTGCGCTAGGAGCTGAACGCTGCTTTTTTTCAGGTGTTAGGTTTTTTTCCAGTCAGCTCAGCCCCATTGTATCCTATGGGGATATCGTGCACGAGCACATTTTTCCAGCTTACCTCTACCGTAGTCAACGCTGGTATTGAGAGTTGAAGGGAAGGTAAATTATGCTCAACGCTCCCTTTTCTGAGCCTAACGAAGCCACTCAGACAACTCTAAATACCAGCGTTGTCTTAAGGGTGCGCTGGAAAAAAAAGCAGCGTTAGCACCTCGGGTCTTTACCGACAAAACTCTAAATCTAGGCGTTAGATTCCATGATTCATATCAAGTTTATAAATGTAAGATACTGTATTTTAACATGCACAATTCCGATAGTTAATGTTATCTTAAAGAGATACTCCATCAAAGTTTGTAATCCAAATGAATGCATCTCATTTATTAAAAACAGCATTTTAATTGTTGCTATATAAATGTAGGAACAAAAGTGCTTATTATAAAAGCTTTATCAGTTTCCAAAGTTTATTTAAGTATTCACCGTTCACCAGCATTTTCAACAAAGCACTTGTTTAGAGAAACAAATTTTTTTTTTTTTAACTTTTTGTAGACTCTGTTTCTTAATTACTAACATGATACAAGCCCCACTGGTGCTGTGAGAATCTTATTCTGAGCCACATGGATGTGTATGTAAAAACGTTAACAAATTAAAAAAGTTATTTTTTGATTTACGTATATATATATATATATATATATATATATATATATATATATATATATATATATATATATATATATATATATATATATATATACACAAGATAATGCCGATGTTTGTAAAGTTTAAAGGAATATTCTATTCAAAATAGAAGGGTAATGATTGTAATAGAGCATGCAATTTGAATGACCTTTCTAAATAAATCAATAAGCATTTTTCTCTGTTCTCTGTTTAGATTGTTTTAAATGTACGCTTAGATGTTCTGTGTTTTGTTAAGCACATAGGAAGCACTTGATGATTGGTGTTGAAATGTAGGCAAACAATCATCAAGCAAGTTTAAAGAGACATGAAACCCAAAAATGTTCTTTTATGATTAAGTTAGAGAATTCAATTTAAAAAAAACTTTCTAATTTACTTCTATTATCTAATTTGTTTCTTTCTCTCGGTATGCTTTGTTGAATGAGCAGCAATGGACTACTGGTTGCTGACTGAACACATGGGTGAGCCAATGATAGTATATATATGCAGCCACCAATCAGCAGCTAGGACCTTTCAGAAAAAGAATAACAAGAGAAAGAAGCAAATTAAATAATAGAAGTAAATAGTAAAGTTGTTTAAAATTGTATTCTCTATCTGAATCAACAAAGTAAAGGTTTGGGTTTCATGTTCCTTTAAATTATTTTTCAAATATACGGCTAGATTACGAGTGTTGCGTTATGAGTAAAAAAGCAGCGTTAAGGCTCATAACGCTGCTTTTTCACTACCGCTGCTATTACGAGTCTTGTAGGTACAGCTGTCCTGCACACTTTTTTGGCCGTACCGCAAATTAATTTACGCAATTTGTGTAAAGTCTTTTTTCAATGGGACTTCCATAGCGCAGATATTACAAGCTTTTTTTTGGAGGCCAAAAAGTGAGTGGTACAGCCTATCCCACAAGATTCGTAACGCATTCTAAAGTCAGTAGTTATGAGTTTTACACTACAAAGCTGTAGCATAAAACTTATAACTAAAGTGTTAAAAAGTACACTAACACCCATAAACTACCTATTAACCCCTAAACCGAGGCCCTACCGCATTGCAAACACTAAAATAAAATTATTAACCCCTAATCTGCCGCTCCTGACATCGCCGCCACTAGAATAAACATATTAACCCCTAAACCACCGCACTTCTGCCTCGCAAACACTAGTTAAGTATTATTAACCCCTAATCTGACGCCCCTAACATAGCCACAACCTACATTACAGTTATTAACCCCTAATATGCCATCCCCAACGTCACCCCCACTATACTAAAGTTATTTACCCCTAAACCTAAGTCTAACCCTAACACCCCCTAACTTAAATATAATTAAAATAAATCTAAATAAAAATTCCTATCATTACCTAAATAATTCCTATTTAAAACTAAATACTTACCTATAAAAAAAACCCTAAGCCAGCTACAATATAACTAATAGTTACATTGTAGCTATTTTAGGGTTTATTTATATTTCACAGGCAAGGTTGTATTTATTTTAACTAGGTAGAATAGTTACTAAATAGTTATTAATTATTTACTAACTACCTAGCTAAAATAAATACAAATTTACCTGTAAAATAAAATCTAACTTGAGTTACACTAACACCTAACCTTACACTGCAATAAAATAAATTACCTAAATTAAATACAATTACCTAAATTACAAAAAAACACTAAATTACACAAAATAAAAAGAGACATTATCAGATATTTAAACTAATTACACCTAATCTAATAGCCCTATCAAAATAAAAAAAGCCCCCCCAAAATAAAATAAACCCCTAGCCTAAACTAAACTACCAACAGCCCTTAAAAGGGCCTTTTGCAAGGCATTGCCCCAAATAAATCAGCTCTTTTACCTGTAAAAAAAAATTCAAACACCCCCCCAACAGTAAAACCCACCACCCACACAACCAAACCCCCCAAATAAAAACCTAACTAAAAAAACCTAAGCTCCCCATTGCCCTGAAAAGGGCATTTGGATGGGCATTGCTCTTAAAAGGGCATTTAGCTCTTTTTCAATTGCCCAAACCCTAATCTAAAAATAAAACCCACCCAATAAACCCTTAAAAAACCTAACACTAACCCCTGAAGATCCACTTACAGTTTTGAAGAGCCGACATCCATCCTCAACGAAGACGGGAGAAGTCCTCAGCAAAGCAGCCTGAAGTCCTCAATGAAGCCGGGAGAAGTCTTCATCCAAGCCGGCAGAACTGGTCCTCCAGATGGGCAGAAGTCTTCATCCAGACGGCATCTTCTATCTTGATCCATGCAGTGTGGAGCGGCTCCATCTTCAAGGCATCCGGCGTGGAGCATCCTCTTCTTTCGACGTCTTCTTCCCGAATGAATGTTCCTTTAAATGATGTCATCCAAGATGGCGTCCCTTGAATTCCGAATGGCTGATAGAATTCTAATACCACAATAACAAGGCGAATAAATGATTGTAAGAATTGTACTCACAAGCAAACAGCACCAGAAGGTGCAAAAAGTGAGACTGGAACCTCACAGTTGCCCAGCAAACTGAACAGACACGGCAAGAAAACCAGTGGTGATACTTTGCCTAAAGGATCCACCAGGTTCCTAAAAGGAGGGATATAGAGCCAACATTGCCCAGCACAGTTTGTACAAATGTATATGTATATAGGGAATAAACACACTTACATATAGTGAAGCACCTCCAGGTGCAATAACCACAGGCTGGGACTTCTCAGCCGCCCAGCTCACTGTTTCCAGAGATTTCAGCAAACGCTATGGTTTCCAAACCGGATACCAGGGATAAGTAGTCCCCAGATAAAATACAGCAGCAAGTGTATTAATAAAAAATACTTTATTAAAAGCGACTTGTTTCTCAGCCTCTATGGGGCTGTTTTCTCAGGCTAAGGAATAAAAACATGAACATACACTTGCTACATAAAAAGCACAAACAAAGCTGATAGGTGGGATGTTAATTAGAAACATGTGTATCCAATTTAGTTAACACAGTTACATACAAACATAATTCACTAGTAGTGCTATCTTTTATAAACAATGATTGGATTGTTAGAAAATGGTAATAAATGCATCCTAGTTCATCATACATTGCATCTGGGGTTTCAATTCATAGGTAGTCCCAATATATAAAGTATACACATCACCGGTTGGCCCCACTTGAGTACATATAAATAACAATACAAAATCATCCAAACAATGAGCCCAAACACTGATTGGTGAGACCAGCCCCACCCCCTACCCTCCCTCACATACCATAACATCCAGAAACCAGAACCACTACTCACAGTGCTATCAAAGTGCTTATTGTGCTGGTAGAGTCTTTCTCCAAATGTATTTGGTTTGGGACATCATCATTTAGATCAAACACAACAAATGAGACATTCTCTATTAAGAGCAATATGACATGCAAATCTACTTCCGTGATCTATTTAGTCGACTGCCATTGTGGGGTCCAATATGTAGAGTGCACCTGTAGAAAGATAAAAAGGAGGTAGAGTGAACAGGCCTATAATATCAAGAAGAAGATTAAATTTCATAGCGTGTCCCGACATTGTGCCCATGTACATAAAGGTAACAAAAATGTCAACACAATGAAAATGACTCCTATAGAACAAATCAGCAGATTACAACCTGATGCCTTCCTTACCCTTAGATGTAGGGGATCCTTTTGGATTACTAAGCTGAGAACCCTTCAACCTGAAGGACTCAATGAGAATTTAGATATGGCTGCTTTTATATAAAATCCTAACACTATCTTACTTTGTATTATATACCGTTATCACATTTTTTTTATTCATTAGCATATATTTTAGTGACTATTAGGACACATGTTCCATAGTCTCTTTATAGATATCACATTAATTTCAGGTCTTCTACATTAGAGTCGTACATCTACATTGCCAGTCTATTTATATCATCACCACAGTGATGCACGCATTTATATTTGCTTCACTGCATTTTAGTTCCACGTAGGGCACATTCTTTCTGATATTATCTCATACACACTTACAATTCCTGATACATTAATGGGTTTTCTGAAATAGTGCACATTATGTCACTGACCACCCTATTTTTTATATGACACACATCATTTTTTTTCTCACCATATTTCATCATGGCACAGAATATATATATATATATATATATATATATATATATATATATATATATATATATATATATGTCTGTCTATACTTTATTTATTACTGTCATCTCACAGTAAAATGTTTCTACTGAATACTTACTTAGAATTCTTATCTTTAACCCTAATATCTCAGTACTTTTTGTAATTATCAGCCACAATTATATGTGCCTTAGTTAATTTACTTTTGCTCCCCCTTAATATTATGCTTTATACACTACTATTATGATGTATTTATAGAAGCATCACAGACAATTTGTCCCTCGTTTTAGTATTTTGTATATTCTGTATAGGACATTTATTTCACTAGATTACTTACGGTTATGATATCAGTTGTTAGACACATGATCGTTATAGACATATTTCCAGGTATTCATGCTTCATGCTCTTATATGAGCAATTTATTTTATTGCCTGTATTGGAAGCAATATACACTTAGTGTGAATATAACATTTAGATATTAGATGCTTTACAATGAGTGTAGTTTTTAATCTTTTCTCACTGTTGAGATCGCTGCTTATATGATGACAGTTTGAGTTTTCCACTATGATAACCGAAGTTTGTTTATATACCATATGTTCCTTACATACAGTGGGCCATACGGAGAAGGATATTTGTCACCTTTGGCTGTAGTTCATTGACATGGGTTACCAATGTGTCTATTAGTTAGCATCATCTATGACACTCACTGTGTGGGCGTTCTCACAATACCCATATGCTCGTGGACAACAGCCGTTGCTTGTGAACTGAATTGTCACACTAAAATTTTGTATGGGATTACTTATGACTACATAGTTTTGCGATAGAAATACCAAATACATTTGGAGAAAGACTCTACCAACGCAATAAGCACTTTGATGGTACTGTGAGTAGCGGTTCTGGTTTCTGGATGTTATGGTATGTGAGGGAGGGTAAGGGGTGGGGCTGGTCTCACCAATCGGTGGTTGGGCTCATTGTTTGGACACTTTTGTATTGTTATTTATATGTAATCAAGTGGGGCCAACCAGTGATGTGTATACTTTATATATTGGGACTACCTATGAATTGAAACCCCAGATACAATGTATGATGACTAGGATGTATTTTTTACCATTTTCTAACAATCCAATCATTGTTTATAAAAGATAGCACTACTAGTGAATTATGTTTGTATGTTTACCAGAGTATCCATGGTAACTGTGTTAACTAAATTGGATACACATGTTTCTAATTAACATCCCACCTATCAGCTTTGTTTGTGTTTTTTATATAGCAAGTGTATGTTCGTGTTTTTATTCATTAGCCATAGAGGCTGAGAAACGTGTTGCTTTTAATAAAGTATTTTTGTATTAATACACTTGCTACTGTATTTTATCTGTATCTGCCTTGTTATTGTGGTATTAGGCCATTGGGCGCGTCTGTGTTCTTCTTTTTTTATATACAAAGTTAAAAATCAATTTACAATCATAAGAGTAAGAGAATTTGAATTAAACAAAATCTAAAATTAAAAAACATACCTGTGGTTCGGTCAATGCTTGCTCCATCAGGGGTGCTGCACATAATGTCAGACTGTGTGGCGGCTGAGGAGAAGCTGTGGCTGGATTCAGTACGGATACTGACAGCCAATGGGAGTGTGTCATTCCCATCAGTGGCAGCATCAGCAGCAAGTGTGCCCACAGCAGCAGCAGCACTGGTAGATGCTAGAAAAAAGATAAAAACAAGAAAACATGAGTACTAATATAATTGTATATCATAATGTCAATAAAACAGAAGGCCTATATTTTCCTTAAAACACTTTTGCAACATGAAGAACACATGTAATAGAACTTTAATTACCTGCCACCTCATCAGTATCATGTCATGCCCAACCAAATCCAGACCAAGCGTCATATTTGCCCCCAGCTTCTCCATCAGCTGAGTCTCGTATGAAGAGAGCTCAGCTGTATATGGCACGCCACCACCTGTAGTACGTGCAGACTGTTTCTCCCTGGCCAGCTTGGCCTTCAAGATTCTCTTGAAGTCGGAGAATCTCTTCTTACAGTGCTCCACCGATTTCGCATTAGCGCATTCGGCAGAGACACTGTCAGCTACATCTCTCCAGATCTGTTGTTTTCTGGAGAGAAGGTTCTGTTGGGCTTTGGAACCAATTATAAAATCATAGTACATAGATTTTGTCTTTGCAGACCCCATAGCAAAATCAAAAAAATATAGTGCACAAAAGTCGCAAGAAAAACACAAGAAAATCACAGTAAGTACTACTGAGCTATCAGCAAAGCTTTGTAGGACTTAATAGACTCAATTTTCATTCCCCTTTTATAGTTAGTCAATACGTAAACAATCAGCCATTAACAATTAGACAATCATCAATTAAAATGTGTTACAGTATTAGCTTTATTGACGGTTATTCAATTATTTTAGTACATCCTATTAATAATGCCGTCATTGGTGACGCATATAATATTAAATGTTCAGATAAGTGATTTAGTAAATGAGCTTGTTTTTATAATTAAAATCAATATTGTTATATAATCAATAACTTCTTCAATCAAATTAGTTAACATTGATTCAATATACTTATGTAAGTAAATATACATTCATATTTGTTTAATGAAGGAATAATTAGCGAAGGAGGATACATTTTTTTACAAGATATAGTTTTCATTACTTAGTCAGTGGTGACGCATATTATATAATATGATTACAGTTTTAATGTGGATGTCAATAACCAATCAGATTGCTCTCTACTTGGGATAGTTGTGTCACACTTAAAAATTATTTTAGAGTCATATTAGTTTACGGTATGAACCGTTACTTCCCCAGGAGGATCGGAGGAGTTAGGGGAAAAAGGCATGAGGACAGGGACCTCATTATCTATGAAATGATGCGGCGCATGAGAAGAGTGTCCGGCATATGAAGGTCACGCCGTAGTTGTCTCCGCAGGTTTTCAGACCTTCAGCAATGCAAAGGGGATCGCTATAGGGCGCTCCAATCGCTCATTAGAGCCTGTAAGTAGTATTTATTATATTGTGTATTATACTTATAAATTATGTATATTTCAGTGATGCAGAAAAATCTAATTTTATTTCATGATAGAGCATTACATTTTAATTGACTGTAATGTAGCCCTATATATTTTATTTCATTCTGTTAATATCTTTAATTGAAAATACAAGAATATAAATTTAGTTGCAGGCCCATTTTAATTTCAAAACATGTTTTTTTTTTTGCTGGTTGTTGGCTTAATGGCGGCCACCAATTTTATGTCAGCCACCACTAAAATCATTAAACTAAAATTGGCCGCCTTCTTAGCTTATATACATTATTTTTTAAATTAAGACAGCCATAGAAAGAAGAAAAACTGATAATACGAGAAAATTTGGTTAATTAAAAAATAATACTCTATCAGAATCATTTAAGAAAATAAAATAAAAAAATTAATATACAAATATATATATATATATGTAATTTTAATTTTTTGTTTTATATATATATATATATATATATATATATATATATATATATATATATATATATATATATATATATATATAAATACTGAATGTAAATAAATATATATATATATATATATATATATATATATATATGTGTGTGTGTAATTTCCATTTTTTTTATTTTAACCACAGGAAATAAAGATTACATGCATTACAGCTACAGATACATTGCACAAAAGAAAAATATCATATGGATCTAATGTTGACATACAACTTTATATTTTCACAGATCTCAGGCGGTCAAGAGAAAGAATCCCCCGGTACGTGAGGCCAGTGTCAATGGCTACCCCTAGGAGCAACTGCTCTTCTCCCCCACTGCCATTGACACTGCTTGAGGGTCTCCAGCGGATGAGTCAGGGACAGATTTGGACGTCCCTGATATTCAAGGTAATTTTAAAGTATAATACTACGTTTGCAGAATTTCACATTAAAAATGTTTTTTTAGACAGGTTCATTCAGGGTGCAGGTTAATGTAATGGATTGTATTTGTATAATTGAAATTGTTGTACCAGTTTTTCAACAACATTTTTGTGTACAATATAGGTCTTGTCACATATTCCTCATACTAACAATCGGGTAGATTACGAGTTTTGCATTATGAGCTATGCGGTGCTACCGTGCAGTTTTTTTCTCACCGCTCACTTACCTGCAGCGCTGGTATTACAGGTTTTTACAAACCCGGTGTTAACAGGCAAGAAGTGAGAGTAGAGCAAAATTGTGCTCCATACCGCACTCCAATACCATTGCTGCTTAAGTCAGCGATGAGCTGGTCGTACGTGCTCGTGCACGATTTCCCAATAGACCTCAATGGGGAGAGCCGGCTGAAAAAAAGCCTAACACCTGCAAAAAAGCAGCGTAAAGCTCCGTAACGCAGCCCCATTGATTCCTATGGGAAACACATTTTATGTTTACACCTAACACCCTAAAATGAACCCTGAGTCTAAACACCCCTAATCTTACACCTATTAACTCCTAATCTGCTGCTCCCGACATCGCCGACACCTGCATTATACTGATTAACCCCTAATCTTCCGCTCCGGACATCGCCGCCACCTACATTATACTTATTAACCCCTAATCTGCTGCCCCCAACATCGCCGACACCTACATTATATTTATTAATCCCTAATCTCCCTCCCCCAATGTCGCCGCAACCTGCCTACATTTATTAACCCCTAATCTGCTGCCCCCAACGTCGCTGCCACTATATTATATTTATTAACCCCAAAATCTAAGTCTAACCCTAACCCTAACAGCCCCTAACTAAAATATAATTTAAATAAATCTAAATAAAATTAATATCATTATCTAAATTATTCCTATTTAAAACTAAATACTTACCTATAAAATAAATCCTAAGATAGCTACAATATAACTAATAGTTAAATTGTAGCTATCTTAGGGTTTATTTTTATTTTACTGGCAAGTTTGTATTTATTTTAACTAGGTAGAATAGTTACTAAATAGTTATTAACTATTTAATAACTACCTAGCTAAAATAAATACAAATTGACCTGTAAAATAAAACCTAACCTATGTTACAATAACACCTAACCTTACACTATAATTACATAAATTCCCTACATTAAATACAATTAAATACATTAAATAAAATTAGCTAAATTACAATCATCATAATCATAAACTTCAAAAAAAAAAAAAAAGAAAATCCTAAATGTTAAATATACAGTTCATTACCAAAATTCTTCTATCTATTACATCAAAAGAGTAGACATATTTCATTTATATAATGTGTAACTTGATGTTCCAAGCACTAGTGAGATAGTAGAAATACCATAAAGCATTTTAGAAATAGTTTAAAACTCCCAATGGTTCATAATATCAAAGGTGGAATTAAAGCCTTTTGGATATCAGCCAATCGGAATTAAGGTAGAAAAAATCCTATTGGCTGATGCAATCAGCCAATAGGATTGAGCTGGCATTCTATTGGCTGTTCCAATCAGCCAATAGAATGCGAGCTCAATCCTATTGGCTGATTGGATCAGCCAATAGGATTGAAGTTCAATCCTATTGGCTGATTGCATCAGCCAATAGGATTTTTTCTACCTTAATTCCGATTGGCTGATAGAATTCTATCAGCCAATCGGAATCCAAGGGACGCATCTTGGATGACATCACTTAAAGCACTTAAAGAGATATTCATTCAGCAAGAAGACACCATTGGAAGAGGATGCTCCGCTCCGGATGTCTTGAATATGGAGCCGCTCCTTGCCGGATGGATGAAGATAGAAGATGCCATCTGGAGGACCACTTTTGCCCGTCTGCAGGACCACTTCTGCCGGCTTCGTTGAGGACATCTTGCCGCTTGGATGAAGACTTCTCCTGGTAAGTGAATCTTCAGGGGTTAGTGTTAGGATTTTTTAAGGGTGTATTGGGTGGGTTTATTTTTTAGGTTAGGGATTTGGGCCTGCAATAGAGCTAAATGCCCTTTTAAGGGCAATGCCCATCCAAATGCCATTTTCAGGGAGCTTAGGTTTTTTTAGTTAGGCTTTTATTTGGGGGATTGGTTGTGTGGGTGGTGGGTTTTACTGTTGGGGGGTTGTTTGTATTTTTTTTTACAGTAAAAAGAGCTGATTTCTTTGGGGCAATGCCCCGCAAAAGGCCCTTTTAAGGGCTATTGGTAGTTTAGTTTAGGCTAGGGTTTTTTTTTTTTTTGATAGGGCTATTAGATTAGGTGTAATTAGCTTAAAGATCTGTAATTTGTTTTTTATTTTCTGTAATTTAGTGTTTGTTTTTTTTGTAATTTAGCTATATTTATTTAATTTATTTAATTATAGTGTAAGGTTAGGTGTTAGTGTAACTTAGGTTAGGTTTTATTTTACAGGTAAATTTGTATTTATTTTAGCTAGGTAGCTATTAAATAGTTAATAACTATTTAGTAACTATTCTACCTAGTTAAAATAAATGCAAACTTGCCTGTAAAATAAAAATATACCCTAAGCTAGATACAATGTAACTATTAGTTATATTGTAGCTAGTTTAGGGTTTATTTTATAGGTAAGTATTTAGTTTTAAATAGGAATAATTTAGGTAATGATATTAATTTTATTTAGATTTATTTAAATTATATTTAAGTTAGGGGTTGTTAGGGTTAGACTTAGATTTAGGGGTTAATAAATATAATATAGTGGCGGCGACGTTGGGGGCGGTAGATTAGGGTTTAATAAATGTAGGTAGGTTGCGGCGAAATTGGGGAAGGGAGATTAGGGGATAATAAATATAATGTAGGTGTCGGCGATGTTGGGTGCAGCAGATTAGGGGTTAATAAGTATAATGTAGGTTGCAGCGATGTCCGGAGCAGCAGATTAGGGGTTAAAATTTTTATTTTAGTATTTGCGATGCGGGAGGGCTTCGGTTTAGGGGTTAATAGGTAGTTTATGGGTGTTAGTGTACTTTTTAGCACTTTAGTTATGAATTTTATGCTACGGCGTTGTAGTGTAAATCTTTTTGGCCTCCCAGAACAAACTCGTAATACCGGTGCTATGAAAGTCCCATAGAAAAAAGGGTTTACAAACTTTACATAAGTGGGTTTGCGGTAAGGCCAACAAAGTGTGCGATATCCCTATACCTGCAAGACTTGTAATAGCAGCGGGCGTAAAAAAGCAGCATTAGGATATGTTAATGCTGCTTTTTTACCTTAACGCACAACTCGTAATCTAGCTGAATGATTTTTGTTTGTGCTTCATCTCAGACGACCAAGTACCGGCGGAGGATACAGCACCAGCCTTCTCGCCAGCGCTGCAAGATGAGGAGGTGGCTGGAGTGGAATTTAAGAAAACTTAATATTAGGTTTTAACAATTGTATCTTGATAATGAATTTGTATAACATATTTCTTTTTGTCTTTTTATAGATCTTGGGGGACCTAGAAAGAGCCCTTCCTGTCTGATATCTTTCGGCAGCTGGCAGAGGGGCTGGATATTGTATCCAGGGCATGACCAATTTTAGTTGAATTAATTTAGTTAAAAATTTTTTTTTTATAATAAATACATATTTAATCTAAATTATGGTGTAGCTGTATTCATTTAAATATTATTTTGAAGTGACATGAAAACAAAATATATGTTGAATGATCTATAAATAGCATGCTATGTGGTAATTTTTATATTTTATATATATATATATATATATATATATATATATATATATATTATCTATATTTCATTACTCTTGATCTTTTAAATATACTTGGATGAAGAGCATATTTAGATAAACTATGTAGTGCTGATTGATGACTGCACATAGATGACTCATATGATTGGCTTGTACATGTGCATTGCTATTTCTACTAAAAAGATATCTGAGGATTAAAGGGAAACGGAACCCAAATTTTATCTTTCATGCTTCAGATAGAGGCCTCTATTTAACAAAGTCTGGCGGACCTGATCCGACAGTGCGGATGAGGTCCACCAGACCTCGCTGAATGCGGAGAGCAATACGCTCTCCGTATATAACATTGCACCAGCAGCTCACAGCAGCCAATGGGCCGCCAGCAGGGAGGCGTCAATCAACCCGATCGTACTCTATCGGGTTGAATTGCGGCGATGTCTGTCTGCCTGCTCTGGCTCGCCAGAAACACGGGGCCTCAAGCTCTATCCGGAACTTGATAGATAGGCCCCAGAGTGTGCAATTTTAAGCAACTTTCTATTTTACTCATCTTAACAAAATGTCTTCATTCTATTTGTATCTTTATTTGAAAATCAAGAATGTAAGTTTAGAAGTAGGCCCATTTTTTAAGAACAAACTGGGTTGACCTTGCTGATTGGACAGCACCAATAAATAAATGCTGTCAAGGGTCCTGAAACAGAATTTGTCTGGCTCCTTTGCTCACATGCCTTCTTTTTCAAATAAAGATAACAAGAGAACAAAGATAAATTTATACTAGGAGTAAGTTAGAAAGCTGATTAAAATTGAATGCTCTATCTGAATCATGAAAGAAAAAAAATTGTGTTTTGTGTCCCTTTAATAAAAGTTCAAGGGTTGTAATGTTGCTTGACATGGTCTTCTATATCTTCATAATAATATTTCTGATATGATTTTGATGTTCCTTTAAGATCAGAAATAACATTATTTAAAAAAAAAATGAATAGAAGAATAAATAAATATATTTATATAAATATATATACATACATATATATTTACACACACACACACATATATATATATATATATATATATATATATATATATATATATATACATATATATTTACATGTATATAGATACATATGTACATACATACATATATACATATAAATATATCAATGAATAAATATATCATTATATATATATATATATATATATATATATATATATATATATATATATATATATATATATATATATATAAAGTAGCAGAAGTGAACGGCACTCACAAATAGGTCAGCTACCTGGTGCTCTCACTAGGGAGAAACAAACAGTAAAACAGCTATGAAGCAGGCACACAGGTTTTTTCAAAAACACTCCGGTTTATTGGCAGTATCGTTTACCAGGTTTACCAGTGGTAAACGATACTGCCAATAAACCGGAGTGTTTTTGAAAAAACCTGTGTGCCTGCTTCATTTGGATCCTGGCTGCAACACGGAGCCCGTCCGTGGGATTCATAGCTGTTTTACTATATATATATATATATATATATATATATATATATATATATATATATATATATATATATATATATATATATATATATATATACACACACACACTAAAGTATGTATGTCCAATATTAAAAAGAATTAGAATAATTCACTCTCCACTTTGCTCCAAATATGTCGCTAACTGCTATATTCGCAATTCCTGCTTAGGAAAATAATACATTTACAATATATGTAAATATGTTTGCTAAAGATTTCTGACATAACGCACACACCGCACTCACAGACTGGACTGGGTACACATCCTAAGCCACAGCAAACTCCACAGCCCTGAACACTGACAGACAGCTGCAAAGTTCCCAGCAACCCAGGCAGTTAACCCCAGAGCAACCTGGGTGACAGGCCCACAGGGAAACATTACAAACATTATCAACACAACACACAGAAAACCTGGCACTCACCAGCAGATTCACAGTAATGTTTAAAAGCAAAACTGGGGGAAGTCAGTTACATTTGGCACCAAAGGATCAAGCCCAGGACCACAACAAAGTCTCCCCCTTCCTGGGACCCTAAACCAGCACAAACGCAATGCATACTTTCAAACAAACCAACTGGGAACCTCCCAGGGTGACACAAGCTTTTGTAACCTCCCCTATGTAAATACAAAACACAGGAATGGACCGCACTCACAGACTGGACTGGGTACACATCCTAAGCCACAGCAAACTCCACAGCCCTGAACACTGACAGACAGCTGCAAAGTTCCTAGCAGCCCAGGCAGTTAACCCCAGACAGCCTGGGTGATAGGCCCACAGGGAAGCATTACAAACTATATAAAAAATAATTAAAAAATAATTAAAATAAATAAATCTCCACATACAATTTTAAACAACATTCAAAATTACTTATATTGTCAAATTTGCTTTATTCTCTTGTTATCCTTTGCTGAAGGAACAGCATTGCACTACTGGCAGCTAGCTGAATACATCTATTTAGCCAATCACAAGAGACAAATGTGTGCAGACAACAATTATCAGCTAGCTCCCACTAGTGTAGGCTATGGGGCCCATTTATCAAGCTCTGAACGGAGCTTGTGGGCCCATGTTTTCTAAAGACCGCTGCTCCATAACCCCATAGTCGAGTACGATCGAGTTGATTGACACCCCCCTGCTGGCGGCTCATTGGCCGCGAGTCTGCAGGGGGCGGCGTTGCACCAGCAGCACTTGTGAGCTGCTGGAGCAATGCTGAATACGGAGAGCGTATTGCTCTCCGCATTCAGAGATGTCTTGCGGACCTGATCTGCACTGTCAGATCAGGTCCGCAAGACATTTGATAAATAGGCCCCTATGTGTGTATTCTTTTACAACAAGGGATACCAAGAGAACAAAGCACATTTGAAAATAGAAGTGAATTTGAAAGTGTTTTAAAATTACATGCTCTATCTGAATCCTGCAACTTAAATGTTTACTTTCCTATCCCCTT
Source organism: Bombina bombina (assembly GCF_027579735.1). Taxonomy (NCBI): domain Eukaryota; kingdom Metazoa; phylum Chordata; class Amphibia; order Anura; family Bombinatoridae; genus Bombina; species Bombina bombina. Next base: position 1,420,702,211 of record NC_069499.1, on the reverse strand, counting down.
AAAATATCCATTGATGCTCTTCACATCGTACTTGACGCACGTGTTTTTGACGGCTTTTTTGATAAATAAGGAGATCATATTTAGATCTGCGGCCACGATGTTTGGCGAGTGTATTGATATATATATATATATATATTATTTTTTTTTTACAGAAAAAGAGAGAGAAGTAGACTAAAGGAAAAATCAAAATCCTTTCATAAAGTAAGGGAATACAGCACTCTTTAAATTTTTAAACAAAGTATCCGTTTATTTTCATTTAGCTAATTGCCACTCAGGTATGGTTAGATTCTAGACATGTGCATGGCGAAAAAATTCGGTTTGGTTCGGATCGATTCGGATGTTTTCGAATTTCGTTTCGAATTCGGAAAAATTTGAATCAATTTGTTTCGTATTTGAATGAATTCGGCTGGATTCGGTTCGGTTCGATTCGGAAATTCGGAATTTCAGTATGTGTTAAGTGGGATATGCTGTGTATTAGACTAGGATTATGTACTGTATATTAGGTGTAACCCATAGCAGAGTGATATAACCTAATATACTGTACAATACTAGTGTAATCCATGGCCATCCGAATCTACCGAATAAATCGAAACTAATTCGGATTTATTCGGTAGATTTGGCACTATTTCAATTCGGAAATTCAAATCGATCCGAATCTCCGAATTTAAGAAATTCGGCCGAATTTCCGAATCGATCCGAAACGAATCGCACATGTCTATTAGATTCCCACGTAAAGCAAGCCAATGCATAAACATACGTGAATTGAACTGTAATACCTTAACATATTCATTCATCCATCACATTTCAAATACATATTCCTTATATATCCCTTTAAGACCTTTTGCACATAAACTTAGGCATGAATCAGATAGTCCATCTTAAAGATACAAATTATTATTACGGTTTGTTATTACAGACTTTCATGAATTGTCCATCCTGAACATTTTTTTTTTCTTTCAAAAAGGCAAAAGTCCCCACATTTAGTGGTACTCATACACCTGTAGAACCGTGTTTAAACAATCATTCCGCTCATATTAGGCCTTGCAACGCCTTCTGTGGGACACAAACTGTGCAGCAAACAACCGCGGTAAGAAATCGCACTCCAGGTCAAGCGCACTTAGAAAACTTGTTCCGCTTACCGGATCTGTTGCCCCCTCTTATTATAGTCAGGAGCCATCACCACCTTCACAGGCATACCGCAGCCACCATGGAGACTTCCTCTGCTTCGCTCACATGCAGGTTGCTCCGGACCTTTAACAGATCTTTACCCGGTGTGTGACGTCATCATTTAGCTCTCTGCTACCAGGTGGGTTGTTTCCTGGTACTTTAAAGCATATAAGTATACAGACATTTAGGATGAATGTGTTCCCACATCAGTGGTTTTAACAAAAGCTGTAAAGATATGCCTTTTTGTATCAGACATGCCGAGGATAGTGTCCTGCAGTCTTTTCCATATTCAGAACAAACAAACAAAGCCAACACCATGTACGTTTCACCCCTTTGCAATTGCAACAATCAAATGGTGCCTCATCAGGGCTGTATAGCTGAACACCTGTGTTTTTTTTATATACCTTAGGCCCAACCCTTTAAGCTCATTACATCTTGACCCCTCTTAAAGGGATAGATTCCAAACTCAAGTATTTAAACTAACTAATCTCAAGTATATGCTATAGCATTGGATTGAAAGGCATATGTGAATATCCCACAATTTCCATTTGTTTTTTACAACTGGGACAAAACTAACCTCATTTCTGAAATAACATTTTTTCATTCAATTTATACATATTTACACACATGGTTATTTATAAACGCTGAACTTTTAATTACATTATACAAAGCAGACTCAGTGGATGCCTTGTCCTTCACCTGAAAGCCCACCTTGCCTCTTTCTGTAACAGTGTTCTGTATAGGTCATTCGTAAATTACATAGAGATCAGGACGATTATAAACAACAAAAAGTATATATGTATAGATCACAGAGAGGGTCATATAACTCGGGACTGATGCTTCCGATTTGGAAAGAGAAGGGTTAAATATAATTTAGAACACAAATTTTCAGAAGGGAGATATAGAAGATGGAGGAGGAGGAGAGGGGGTAGAAAGAGGAAGAGACAGAGCAAATATACCTTCAGAAGAGAGGAGGTACCCCACGAGACAAAAAGGGGAGAGGCAGACATATCAGATGCAGGACAGATTCCTACCCAGGGGGAGGTCAAGGAGGAGATTTCGCAGGGGATATTAGGTGAACATGCAGATGAAGAGTTACAGATAGTCAACCTTTCTTCGTTTAGCTTAAATCAGGCACATGTTTCACTCTTAAAAAGAGGTTTGTCATATTGTCCAGTGAACCAGACAGGGCCGGTGCAAGGATTTTTGTCTACACAGACGAAGGTGCATTTTGACGCCCACCTCCCCCTCGCCCCCAAGCCAATCCCCACCACGACACCATAAAAACCCCAGACAATACCACCATCCTTCCTGCCCTCCTCCAGACCACCCCCATACCAAGTACATTTAATTTGCGCTTTGCTAAGCTAACTTATTTTTCTTTTACATAAAAAAACATTTGTGGTTTTGTAAAATGCATTTTATTAACAGTTGTTCAACAAAATAAGTTATAAAACTTAACATTTTCAACAATGAGTGAAAGTGCAGGAAATAGTGTAAACAGGTTGACTTAGGCTTTAATTTCTTAGGGTAAGAAGTCACAATATTCCTCTTCACAGACAAATTAGAACGTATGATAAATATTCACATAAAAACAGAGGAAAACACTACACACAAACATTGCTACATAAAACAGTCAGGGTCAAGGCAAAACTTTAACAGCTATTACTCAAAAAGAGTGAAGTAGTACAACTAGGAACAATGAGGTTTCAAATCAACATTTTAATCCCTTGATTCCTTTTACATTACAAACATATTCCAAAACTATAACATAAGAACTTAACGGCTAGATTTAGAGTTTGGCGTTAGCCGTCAAAAACAGCGTTAAGGGGTCCTAACGCTGCTTTTTACCACCCGCTGGTATTTAGAGTCAGCCAGGAAAGGGTCTAACACTCACTTCCTAACCGCGACTCTAGGCTACCGCAGATCCCCTTATGCCAATTGCGTATCCTATCTTTTCTATGGGATCTGCCTAACGCCGGTATTTGGAGTCTTGGAAGAAGTGAGCGGTATGGGCTAACGCCGGAATATAAAGCTCTTAACTACTGTGCTATAAAGTACACTAACACCCATAAACTACCTATGTACCCCTAAACCGAGGCCCCCCACATCGCTGCCACTATAATAAAAAATGTTATCCCCTAATCTGCTGACCGGACACCGCCACCACCTACATTATACCTATGAACCCCTAATCTGCTGCCCCTAACATCGCCGGCACCTATATTATATTTATTAACCCCTAATCTGCCCCCCCAACGTCGCTGCTACCTAACTACAAGTATTAGCCCCTAATCTGCCGACCAGACCTCGCCGCCACTATAATAAATGTATTAACCCCTAAACCGCCGCACTCCCGCCTCTCAAACACTATAATAAATATTATTAACCCCTAATCTGTCCTCCCTAACATCGCTGCCACCTACCTACAATTATTAACCCCTAATCTCCCGCCCGCAACATCGCCGCTACTATAATAAAGTTATTAACCCCTAAACCTAAGTCTTACCCTAACCCTAACACCCCCTAACATAAATATAATTTAAATTAAACAAAATAATATTCCTATTATTAAATAAATTAATCCTATTTAAAACTAAATACTTACCTAGAAAATAAACCCTAATATAGCTACAATATAACTAATAATTACATTGTATCTATTTTAGGATTTATATTTATTTTACAGGCAACTTTGTATTTATTTTAACTAGGTACAATAGCTATTAAATAGTTATTAACTATTTAATAGCTACCTAGTTAAAATAATTACAAAATTACCTATAAAATAAACCCTAACCTAAGTTACAAATACACCTAACACTACACTATCAATAAATTAATTAAAGAAATTACCTACAATTAGCTAAACTAAAATACAATTAAATAAACTAAACTATATTACAAAAACAAACAAACACTAAATTACAAAAAATAAAAAAATATTACAATAATTTTAATCTAATTACACCTAATCTATGCCCCCTAATAAAATAAAAAAGCCCCCCAAAATAAAAAAATTCCCTACCCTATTCTAAATTACAAAAGTAATCAGCTCTATTACCAGCCCTTAACAGGGCTTTTTGCGGGGCATTGCCCTAAAGTAATCAGCTCTTTTACCTGTAAAAAAAATACTACCCCCCAACATTACAACCCACCACCCACATACCCCTATTCTAACCCACCCAAACCCCCCTTAAAAAAACCTATCACTAACCCCCTGAAGATCTCCCTACCTTGAGTCGTCTTCACTCAGCCAAGCCGAAGTCTTCATCCAATCCGGGCGATGTGGTCCTCCATCCGGTAGAAGTCTTGATCCAAGCGGCAAAGAAGAGGTCTTCCATCAGGGCGATGTCTTCTTCCAAGCGGCATCTTCTGTCTTCCGGATTCATCTTCATCCCGCCAACGCGCAACATCGTCCTTCCCCGACGGACTAACGATGAATGAAGATTTATTTAAGTGATGCCATCCAAGATGGCGTCCCTCGAATTCCGATTGGCTGATAGGATTCTATCAGCCAATCGGAATTAGGGTAGGAAAAATCTGATTGGCTGATTCAATCAGCCAATCAGATTGAAGTTCAATCCGATTGGCTGATCCAATTAGCCAATCAGATTGAGCTCGCATTCTATTGGCTGGTCCGATCAGCCAATAGAATGCGAGCTTAATCTGATTGGCTGATTGAATCAGCCAATCAGATTTTTCCTACCTTAATTCCGATTGGCTGATAGAATCCTATCAGCCAATCGGAATTCAAGGGACGCCATCTTGGGTGACGTCCCTTAAAGGAACCTTCATTCGTCGTTAGTCCGTCGGGGAAGGAGGATGTTCCGCGTCGGCGGGATGAAGATGGATCCGGAAGTGGATCCGGAAGACAGAAGATAGAAGATGCCGCTTGGAAGAAGATATCGCCCGGATGGAAGACCTCTTCTTTGCCGCTTGGATCAAGACTTCGCCCGGATGGAGGACCTATTCTTTGCCGGATTGGATGAAGACTTTGGCTCGGCTGAGTGAAGACAACTAAAGGTAGGGAGATCTTCAGGGGGTTAGCGTTAGGTTTTTTAAGGGGGGTTTGGGTGGGTTAGAGTAGGGGTATGTGGGTGGTGGGTTGAAATGGGGGGTTGTAGAATCTGCTGACTTTGTGTGCCTTCAGCTGTTATTTGCAATTGTCTTTGTATTGAGACAAGGCTGATTCTTGAAGCAAAATTGGTTTATTTTTAACAGCCAATACAAGATTAATACAAATAAAATACAATGTAATTAGGTAAAAAGAAATACAAAAATACAAATAATATGGAGTTCATAGATATAGCTATCTGCAAGTTGATAGCATAGCCATAAAGTGAAAAGGTACAGGGTTTCTGTGTAAGTCTCTGTGTGTGTGAGTGTCTATGTATGTATGTATGCAAATGAGTGAGTGAGTCTGTGTAAAAATGAGCCCTTTTTATACTGTATAAATTCATTCTATCCCATTCATACATCTCCCCCCCCCCCCCAAGCCATGTAAGCAGCTGTTTTCACCAAACTTCCTGATGGAGTCTGTTTATGGTTGTTAACAAATTTGTTTATAGTCCATAGTACATCAAAGGAGTTGTAAATTCCCATTCCAAATGTGTATCTCCCATCTGTATGTCTTTGTGTATTGCCATTTATTGGTCACTTAAAAAGGGTTGTTGATGATCAATCTTCCTCCAGGGAATCCATTCACCCAGGATGTTTCCACATCAAAGAGTTGGTGATCAATATCAGTTTTCCATTATCTTTACCCAACAGCAACACATCCTTCCAAGGAGACACCTGTGACCTCCATTTGATACGATGAATTGGCCTCCATTTGATACACTGAATTTGCAATAAGTTAACTTGTAATGAAAAGTATGATACAACAATCCTCCATTTGGTCAACAAGATGACCACACTTGTATCTTCGTTTGGACTTTCCTCCGTGCTTAGGGTTAGGCCTGGGATACAATCACTCCCATTCACACTTATACATATACAGTACAACATTCTAAAGGTTAGAGCTCAGTTTTATATCACTGCTGGCTAGATGATTTGATTAATGTCATGTTTAGGGATTATGCAGTGATTTGTGGAATGGCCTTCTCGGTTGCAATTTCCACACACTTGTGTATGATACAATGTAGAAGAGGCAATTTTTATCCCAATTTGGGCCTCAACTTGGAAAGAACACTAATCTTTTTGTATAGACGTCTGGTTAGACAGCACATACACCCTTGTACCAGTACTAGCATGACAGCAACAATGCTTATTACAACAACTGGATGTAACAAATAGTTATATACACTTGTATCTGTAGCAGAATAACCTAATAAACTTTCCCACCAAGATATCACAGCATCCTTCTCTAAAATGTGTGTTACCCTTTTTAGTTCATTCTGATCATGGTGAATAATGATTGTAGCTTTTTTCTCATCTTGCTTTAGTTTCTCTAGCAAGTATTTGTCTTTATCAAATTTAACTAGCCAGTCATGCAGTTGCTTACCCATACCTAAATTTAAGGCTTTTATGTTCACAGGGCTCTGATAGGTGAAATCCAAACTAAAGTTAGTAATTGTAGGAACAATATATTTCCATAACGGGGTTCTAATTTCAGTTATATTTCCTAAAGTACACCAAGCACCTCTAGATACATAGGTATCAATGATACACTCATTATCTGTGACTAGAGACACAGCTGTATCATTTAGTGCAAAAAAACATACCCTCTTATGTCCCATGTAATATATTGGTGCTCTCTTTTTAGAGATTGTTTCCTCATCTAGGATACAAACTGAGGCATTGTTCCAGCAATTTTCCTCTACAAATCTATATTGTCCCTGTGTACATAAAATATCATGATTTTTATGTTGACAAAGAGAAATATCCACCTGTTGCCATCTCCCATTTTCTCTGATCACATAGGGGTAATCTAATCTTGGGTGCAATAATGTTGATTCTCCACTTAGAATACCAATAGATATTACTTTATATACTGATGTTAATGTTTCACGTGAAAAAGGTATTAAGGAAGAGGCATAACATCTGTCAAAATCATGATTTATACAGCCAATCCAGGCATTTGTCCACCATTGTGAGTGTGTAAAATGCAAAAATATTGGTAAGGCTGCACAGGCTTGGGATAATAATTCAAAAGGGTATAAACCATTATAGTAAGATTGTACTATTAATTTTAGGTTGGTGGATAGTTCTGTTTGTCCTTGGGTACATGCTAAGGCCCATGATACATTCTTGCCTAACATAAATTCTGTTTCCACTGATTCTTTAAAATGATCTATCAAATTCTTAGTTACATCAACCTGAGTATTTACATGCCCTTCCTGCATATTATTCAGAATATGATTTATTTTCCTTTGTATGTCTAACCCTTCTTTACTAGCAGAGGCTATGGATGAAAGTTTGTTTCTTAACACCTCTATATCAATACCATTAACAACACCCATTCCTGTTCCCATTCCACCCAGTATTGTGTTAAATATGTCCCTTTTCCCTCTAATGTGGTTTTGTTTAAGTGAATCATATCCCCTACTTAGATGATTACGTTTTTCTTTTGGAATAAGCCAATTGTTCAATGCAATTATATGGTTTTGTGTGTATTCTGTACATTGAGGGTAGTATGTTTTAACTAACCACTGGGATAGATTAAAATGCCAAGTTACAAGATTATATTGAACATTTTTGGCAAGTATCTGGGAAGAGTCTAAATTAACCTGAAAGGGTTGTCCTTTCTCTAGGTGTTGGGATTCATGAGAACTATTTGAGTGTTCATCTTTACAATATTCTACATGATCTGGTGAGGCATCTAATATTAGCATATCCCCTACTTCTATTGACAACTCTGGAATTTCACATTTCCAAAGTCCTAGTGCCTCTCTGTAAGATGAATATGGTCTAACTATTGACCCCTTAACACCTTTGTATACATGATTGTTTTTTACATATCTCCCTCGTTCATACTTAACTTTAACATCTGTTGTTGTGCCTACTAATTCACTGTGTGTGATTGAAATATGCCTTGGGCTTCTCATGGGATCAATGGGATCCTTCCAATGGACAGCACATTCAATCACAAATTTACCATCCTTTAAATTGCTATTAAAAACCCCATTGTGTTTCCCCTTTGGTATATTTTTATCTGGTAACATAGATTTCTCATCTAACCAGTACCCTGTAGAATTTACATATATCACAAGATCAAAATAAGGTTGAAGATCATCAGATCGTACAATCTGTGTACCATGTGTTAATTTTAGCAATCCTCTTGTAGAATTTGGTTGAAACCTGCCAAATGAAAAATATATTTCCAACCCATGTGTAACTGAATATCCCAATTCATGTCCCAGTGGTGGTTCATCTATTTCATGTATATACCTCACTGTTCTTTTCCTTGCTACACCTTGATTTTCTGTCATATTACCGGTGTTATTTGTTATATAACTATGATTGTCATTGTTATTTGGTCCATAAACATGGAAGATAATTATACACGCTCCAATCAGAGGGATGATTAAATTTGTAGTCCATTTATCCAGGTTCCAGGTGTTTTTATGTCTTTGTCGCTCCATAATGGATCCTGGAAAGAAAAAATCAAGAGCAGAATCAGGTCTTATCCATTATATCTTTTGCATTGATCAACATGCACCCATTTTTCCAACCCTCTCTTTCTCAAGCACTTATTACTTCCTGAGTCAATGATACGCTTAACCTTGACTACTTGGTCACTAAGGGTTATTGTGACTAAAAAGGGACCTTCCCAATTTGAATCCCATGGAGACTTTGGTACAAAATTCTTTACCATTACCTTATCTCCCACTTGTAAGCTGATTGGGGGCTTTCCTGCTTGTTCTTTTTCTCTTGGTGCCATATTACAAGCTGCAAACTGTAAATATTTTTGTACCTGATCCTGTAATTGTTTTAGAAACTTATCTTTTTCAGCTGATTCTTTCAAAGGGGTACTGATTTTTGGATCTGCAGGGTGGCTGAGATTCATTGTCCTACCTGTCATTAGCTGATAAGGGGTAAGCTGTGTAGCTGTAGCTGTTGATCCCCTAATAGCCATCAGTATAGCAGGTAGGTGGATGATCCAATGTTTCCCTGACTGAAGAACCATCTTTTTTAGCCTCTCTTTTAGAGTTCTGTTCATTCTTTCAACCATACCCGATGACTGGGGGTGATAGGGGACATGGAATCTTTGCTCTACGTCTAGCATATCACAGAGTGCTTTCATTATTTTCCTAGTGAAGTGTGTCCCTCTATCTGACTCTAAAACTTTTGGAAATCCCCACCTTGAGAACACTTGTTCCCATAGAGCTTTAGCTGTAGCTGAAGCTGAATCTTTCCTTAGAGGAAGAGCCTCTACCCATTTAGAAAATACATCTACAACCATAAGTAAATATCTGTATCCTCCTGGGGTGCTAGGCAGTGGCCCCACAAAATCTATTTGTAGGTTATTCCATGGACCATCAGCTACAGGTACTCTGGACAAAACTGGCTTTTGACCTTTAGGCCTGGGATTTAATTGTGCACAGATAAGGCATTCCTGTACTACCTGACTGACAGTATTTTTCATTTCCTCCCACCAATATTTTGTCTGAATGTATTTCAAAGTCCCTTCTGTACCCATGTGTCCTGTTAACCTGTGATTCTCTTTGGTTATATCTTTCTGATGTTGGCTAGGCACTGCAAATTTAAGACCTTCTGGTGTTATTCTCATTAACAAACCATCTTGTAATACATATGACTGTGCTGTATCTGTTACCTGCCCTTCAATCTGTTGTTTTATGCTAAATAACCTAGCATCTTTGTCTTGTTCTGCTGCTAAACAAGGGTCTTGTGCTCTGAGCACAGGTAAGCATTCAGTAACTAAACATTCTTTTTCATCTTTGTCAGCTAAGTCATGCTCCTCCCATGCCTGCTCTCCCTCAGGGTAATAGGAAGTCCACTTAACTCCCACCAGTGCAGCCTCTTTAGCCATAGAATCTACCATGTTATTTCCTAGTGTATTCTCATAATTTCCTTTCTGATGTGCTTTTACTTTAATTATTGCAACCCTCTGTGGTTCTCTACTTGCTCTGTCCCAAATGTCTTTGAATACTGAACTATGTGTGAGGGTTTTACCTGAAGCATCAGTAAAACCCCTTGTGTGCCATAGAGACATGTATTCAGTAAGAGACCTTGTCACATATGCACTGTCAGAATAAATTGTGATGGGGCCTGCACTGAAGTGAACAATAGCATCCCTGACTGCTTCCAATTCTGCCCTCTGGGCTGAGAAACCTCTAGGAGATTTTATCAGGATTTTCTCATTTGTTTGGGGACACCACAAAGCATAACCTGTATAGAAACGCTCAGTTTCCCAGTACCTAGATCCATCCACCCAAATTTTTAAATCATCAGTTTGTGCTGTTAATCTAAAAATCTCTTGTGTTTGAGCTCTATGTGTTTCCCCACAATCATGTGTCTCCCCTTCATATTGCAATAACTGTGGAATACAGTATGATGAGCTATGTGTCACTGTGATGTTTCTGGAAGTCAGGTCCACTAGCCATCTGGCTACTCTCTGTGAAGATACTCCACTTAGAGTACGGTCCAAAAGCATTTTAATAGGAGTATGTGGTGTCTGAAGAATTATGTTAGAGAATCCCACTACATGTTCTGTTGCAAGGATTGCCCAATGTACTGACAGTAAATTTCTAACACAGTCATCAAATCCTTTCTCCACTGGACTAAGTACTCTTGAGAAATATCCAATTGGTACCCATTTTCCATTTCGCTGTTGTAGCAACACAGCCGTAATTGCTACAGATGATGCATGCACTTGTAAAGCAAATGGTAAGCAGGAATCTGGATTACTTAAAGCAGGTGCTTGTGTCAGATCGACTTTCAATTTATTGAATGCCTGTTCATGTAACTCATTCCAATCTAAAGGATCTGCTTCTCCTTTTTCACCTTTTAACAAGTCATACAAGGGGCGAGCCTTTTCTGCAAAACCCTCTATGAAATCTCTACAAAAGCCTACCATTCCCAAAAACTGTCTCAGTGCTGTCTTTGTATTTGGTCGTGGTAATTTCCTAATAGTCTCACATTTGTGTGGATCAGGGGTCCTCCCTCCTTTTGAGACTATTACACCCAAAAAGGATACTGTGTCTTTCATTAATTGAGCTTTAGCAGGATTTAATTTTAAACCTGAATTTTGTATTAATGCAAGCAATTCACTCAGTAGAGTGTACTGCTGTTCCTTGGTGTCTGTTTGAAGCAGTACATCATCCACATACTGGATAAGACAGTCTGGCTCAGAGAAAGGGGAAAGAATATCTGCCATACATTTATGAAAATATGTTGGACTTGAATGAAAGCCCTGAGGTAGCGAACAAAATGTAAATGTTTTTTTCTGGAATGTGAAAGCAAATTTATATTGACTGTCTGGATGTACAGGAATGGCAAAAAATCCATTTGAAATATCTAGGACACTATACACTGTACTTGTAGGTTTTAGTGATGTCCTCATATCAGGCATTTTTGCTACAACATTTGTAACTGGGGGTGTGTATTTATTTAGTGCTCTGAAATCAATTGTGGGACGCCATGTGCCATTAGGTTTTTTTACTGGCCACAATGGGGAATTATTAGTGGACTGGCATTCTCTAATGACATTTTGTGACAATAAATTTTCAATTGTTTTCTCAATATGTGGTATAGCTTCAGTGGGAAATTTGTATTGTTTTTGTGGAGGGGGGTCAGGACCCTCTACCTTTACCATCATGTTAGAAACTCTGCCACATTCTGATTTTGACACAGCCCACACATCCCCATGCTGCAACAAGATATCAGCTAAAATACTGTCATCAGTTTGTAACAAAGAAGGAGGATCAAGAGCATCAGGAATTTTAACTGATGCTATGCCATAATTGTCAGTAATTATATGTACATTTCCTTTATACCTAGATCCCTTCCACAAAATCCAGTTACACAGATCTACAACCAAACCATGTGCTCTCATCAAATCTGATCCTATAATTGTTCCCTCATGTGTAGGGGAAAGCCACAAGCTGTGTTTCAACAATAGGTCTCCTATTTTAACTGTTACGGGCACTGAGTGTTTTGATGGTACAAGTTGCCTCCCAAAACCTTTCAGGAATATTTGGTCACTGTCAGGGTCAGTAGTCAATTTAATGTCAGTTAGTGTAACAGCTGCACCAGTATCTACAAGAATTTGTGTACGATGGCCCCCTACCGTACCTTGGATACTAGGCCTGCCACCTTTATCCCTTTGCAGATGACATACTAGGGACATGACAGGGGCCTGACATCCCTATTGTTTTCTATAAGGGTTGGTTGGAAGAGGAATTTCATACTCCTCAGGTTGTGTTGCAATTTTTGTTTTCATTTTATCAAGTTCTTTAATTAATGGACCATATGGGTTTGAATCAGGGAACTCCCTTCTCTCTTGTTTCTGATTATTGTGTTCTGGTTTTTTGTGTTCTGGCCTGTATGAGTTTTTTTTGTTATCACTATATCTTTTTTGTAATCTACAATCTCTCATGATATGGCCTGTATTCCGACATTTATAACATTTGCCATTAAATTTTGGTCTACCCTCATTTTTCACAATCTCAGGAAATTTTCCTGTGTGTTTTGTCATCTTTTGTATCTTGAATCCAATCTTTAAGTATATTTATAAATGTCTGGTATGAATTAGCATTTCTGAGAGCTACTTTTATGGAATAATCTACAGCAGTACATTTATTGGCCATTGAATATAAGAAATCTGTGTCATCATGAGACATGTTTGGGCAACTATAAGTTGCTCTATATAGTGACAAATAATCATTACAGAACAAAACTGGGTCATCACCTCTCTTTAACCTAGAATTTTCTAATGCATTAGCACCTCTAGCATCACGGCCACACATGATGCGCTGCAATTCTTTTATTCTCTCAGCTACATTTCCCCAGTTTGTGTTTGAATCAGCTGTTATACCTCTGTGTGTGCCCACTGGTGCTTTTAATTGTGCGGCTAGCTGGTAAGGCAACCAAGCTCTAAGTAAAGCACATGCATCTTTATTTCCCAAATTGTACTGTGTGATTACAGCCTCCAATTTATTAGATAAACTTATTGGTGATGCATTTGTATCAAATTTACCCAAAATTTGGCACAGATTAGTACGGTCTTGTATTGTGAGGGACACAGGGTTAGTAACACTATTCAGATTAGTTAGTGATTGAGGGGTCTTGTGTCTGAATTCTATTCGTTGTCTACTACCTATTGTTTGAGGAGTTAGAATAGGGGGAATTTGGTTTAAAGTTAACAAAGGACTGTCAGGGTTGCTAGAGGTCTGTTCATCTAAATCTATAGTTTGATTGTCAGTACCATTTACTTCTAAAGGACACACATGTGCTAGACTACTACTGTAATGGTTGCATTTATCTTGTATCCCCTGTGCTTTCAGAGACAAAATACATTGTTCCTTATGTAAAAGCTGTGATTTAGACTCTAACAGTTCTGCCTTAAGTGATGCAACAACATGTTCTCTCTGCATTTCCTTTTCTTCCATAGAGCTTACTCGTTGCTCTCTCAATATACACCTCTCCTCACATTCTTCAAGTCTTTCTTCCAGTTCACTATTTAATTCAGTCAGCCTGTCAAGTTCCTCACTCAGCACATCACATTGACATTCATTTTCCATGACAGAGGCAGATGCAACAGTTATAGACTGCTCAAGTTTATCCAATTGCTCTCTAAGCTGCACTCTCTCTGTGTACCATTCAAACTCCTTTTTCTCAGCAATCTCTTTCATTCTAAGCAACATAGATAAAACATTGCTAAGCTTCTCTTTTTCTGATTTTTTAGACAAAAATTTATGCTTGGATTTATTATTTTGCTGATCACACTGAACAAAAACATCCTTAAACTGATGAGTTAAAGGATCATCTGCACATGTTTTGTATGTGGCAGAGGCATACTTCTTAATGTACCTTTCAACAATATCCATGCTTCCTATATAGCACAATTCACAAAATGCAACAAGTATATTAAACTGTTATTGTACAGCAACAAAAGACTTGATATCAGCTAAGCTACCAATCTTTTCCAAGGAGTAACACACCAAATAAAACAAAAAGCCAAAGACAAACTAAGACTCAACAAATTTATAAGTGAAATTATCTCCTTCCTATGACTGACCGTATCCCCTCAAACTAATCCTATCTGGATCTTAGATCCGGGCCAAGAGGGATCTCCTATTGAAGCAATACACAACTAATTACCTCTCAGAGATGTCTGGTTTTTCCCTTTGGATCTTAGGGGTACTTCAGTCACCAAGGGTGATCAGCCCTACTCTGCCGGCAACTACTGAACAACTAAACAGCTCAATAACTATTCACAGCACTTGAAAACAACAACAACAAAAAATTTTGAACTTGCAGAATAATAATTAAACATATACTCACCGGATATGCACATCTGCTCACCGATAATGTATTTCACAGGATCTCAGCTGTCTCTGGAGAAAAACCTCAGGATCTGGCAGCACTCACGAACCAGCGTGATAGTTGCACACTCAGGAGATGATTCTTAAGTACTTGAGAATTTCCTTTACCCACGAAAACTTCTTTAGGCTCCAATACTTCAGTTTAGCAGATTTAGTAGTGGTATAACGTGGATTTTTGCGATTTATCCACGTCCCATCTGGGGTGCCAAATGTAGAATCTGCTGACTTTGTGTGCCTTCAGCTGTTATTTGCAATTGTCTTTGTATTGAGACAAGGCTGATTCTTGAAGCAAAATTGGTTTATTTTTAACAGCCAATACAAGATTAATACAAATAAAATACAATGTAATTAGGTAAAAAGAAATACAAAAATACAAATAATATGGAGTTCATAGATATAGCTATCTGCAAGTTGATAGCATAGCCATAAAGTGAAAAGGTACAGGGCTTCTGTGTAAGTCTCTGTGTGTGTGAGTGTCTATGTATGTGTGTATGCAAATGAGTGAGTGAGTCTGTGTAAAAATGAGCCCTTTTTATACTGTATAAATTCATTCTATCCCATTCATACATCTCCCCCCCCCCCCCCAAGCCATGTAAGCAGCTGTTTTCACCAAACTTCCTGATGGAGTCTGTTTATGGTTGTTAACAAATTTGTTTATAGTCCATAGTACATCAAAGGAGTTGTAAATTCCCATTCCAAATGTGTATCTCCCATCTGTATGTCTTTGTGTATTGCCATTTATTGGTCACTTAAAAAGGGTTGTTGATGATCAATCTTCCTCCAGGGAATCCATTCACCCAGGATGTTTCCACATCAAAGAGTTGGTGATCAATATCAGTTTTCCATTATCTTTACCCAACAGCAACACATCCTTCCAAGGAGACACCTGTGACCTCCATTTGATACGATGAATTGGCCTCCATTTGATACACTGAATTTGCAATAAGTTAACTTGTAATGAAAAGTATGATACAACAGGGGTGTTCTTTTTTTTACAGGTAAAAGAGCTGATTACCCGCAAAAAGCCCTTTTAAGGGCTGGTAATAGAGCTGATTACTTTTGAAATTTAGAATAGGGAAGGGAATTTTATTATTTTGGGGGGCGTTTTAATTTTATTATGGGGCTTAGATTAGGTGTAATTAGATTAAAATTATTGTAATATTTTTTTATTTTTTGTAATTTAGTGTTTGTTTTTTGTATTATAGATTAGTTAATTTAATTGTATTTTAGTTTAGCTAATTGTAGGTAATTTATTTAATTAATTTAATGATAGTGTAGCGTTAGGTTTAATTGTAACTTAGGTTAGGATTTATTTTACAGGTAATTTTGTAATTATTTTAACTAGGTAGCTATTAAATAGTTAATAACTAGTTAATAGCTATTGTACCTAGTTAAAATAAATACAAAGTTTCCTGTAAAATAAATATAAATCCTAAAATAGATATAATGTAATTATTATTTATATTGTAGCTATATTAGGGTTTATTTTATAGGTAAGTATTTAGTTTTAAATTAATTTATTTAATAATAGGAGTATTATTTTCCTTTAATTTAAATTATATTTATGTTAGGGGGGTGTTAGGGTTAGACTTAGGTTTAGGGGTTAATACATTTATTATAGTAGCAGCGACGTTGCGGGCGGGAGATTAGGGGTTAATAATTGTAGGTAGGTGGCGGTGATGTTAGGGAGGGCAGATTAGGGGTTAATAAAATTTATTATAGTGTTTGCGAGGTGGGAGTGCGGTGGTTTAGGGGTTAATACATTTATTATAGTGGGGGCGAGGTCCGGTCGGCAGATTAGGGGTTAATAATAAAATGCAGGTGTCAGCGATAGCGGGGGCGGCAGATTAGGGGTTAATAAGTGTAAGGTTAGGGGTGTTTAGACTCGGGGTTCATGTTAGGGTGTTAGGTGTAGACTTAGAGAGTGTTTCCACATAGGAAACAATGGGGCTGCCTTAGGAGCTGAACGCTGCTTTTTTGCAGGTGTTAGTTTTTTTTTCAGCCCAAACTGCCCCATTGTTTCCTATGGGAATATCGTGCACGAGCACGTTTTGCCAGCTTACCACTACCATAAGCAACGCTGGTATTGAGAGTTGAAGTGGAGCTAAATTATGCTCAACGCTCCCTTTTCTGAGCCTAACGCAGCCACTCAGAAAACTCTCAATACCAGCGTTGTTTAAAGAGTGCGCTGGGAAAAAAAGCAGCGTTAGCTACGCGGGTCTTTACCACCAAAACTCTAAATCTAGGCGTAAGTTTCTCAGCAACTTGTCTATCAGTGGTAATTTACCAAAAGTGCTTTAAAAGATATTGCAAACATTTAAAGTGAGAATGTAAGCCCTAAAAAAACTTAACCTTTCTTGCTTTTGCACTCACAAAATCCTAAAGTAGAGTATGAAAATCAATGATTCGTGCAATACGGTTTTCAATAGAAATCATTGCAAGTCCCACCAATCTCTCTTGTGACACCAGAGGCAACAGATATCGGCAATGTCAATAGTATATGAAGTGCAATGGAGACATTTGGAGCAAAGCCATTTTTAGCTGCATATGCCAGAATTTGACTAGGTGTCATTGCAGGTTTCAAGATAGGAGCCAATATTGTAAGCTCTTCACATAGTTGTGCTCCATCCAGATCAGAATCTTCAGAGTTTTTATCAGTCAAAACATTCTGCAAATCTAGACAGTGCTTCATCAGTGTTTCCTGTGGTACATCTTTAATTTTCTGAATGTCATAAAGAAATTGAAAGTGCCTGCTGTGATGCTTAATCTGCTCAAATCTCTCATTAAGAGAATTAATGCATACATCCAAAATACTGAAAAAGCACTCAACTTTAAATTTTTTGGCAGAATCAACAATTGGATAATCTGGACCTTCATAAAAAAACAACCTCATTTTCTTTGTTTGCTGCACTAAAGGGGCAAACACAGGATCTATTTCTATTTCTAAAGCTAGTTCTTTTGCCTCTTCAATCAAATCTTCAAATCCTTTATTGGAACGATAATCTTTCAAAAAAGTAGTTGTGGATTGCAAAACATCAATCACATCTGGAAGATACATTGTCTTTGAAAAAGTTTGCTGACAAAGTTAATTCTATTCAGTATGTTATACCACAATACAATGAAGCACAAAAATGTAAAGTTATTTAATTCTTTTGCGAGTGATTCAGCTTCGCATTGTGCCACCATTGCTGTGTGTGAGTGATCTCTTGAAATTTCAGACAAAGCATCATAAATTTCTCCAACCTGGAACCTGAACGGACGAACAGCATCAATTCTTGATCTGGTGTCAAAGGTTTTACTGTTAGTTTGCCAATGTGTTTCTTCAAGACATTCCAACAAAGTATGGACCCTGACAAAAAAAACATATATTTTCTGCACAACAGAAAAGAAAGTTGTTGCATCCCTGCATGACATGGCTGCGGCATTCACCACTAGATTTAAAGTGTGAGTGCTGTAGGGAACATAAAGGGCAAGTGAGTTTAAATCAAGGATCCTTTTCTGAACACCTTGGTGTTTGCCTTTCATATTAGAACCATTATCATATCCTTGTCCTCTCATATCACCAAGAGGAATCTTCTCCAGTTGAGCTGTGGATTTGAATAAAACCTAAAAATCTTTCTTGTATACAGACTTCTGGTTCAGCAGTAGGAGACTCCCCTTCCTTGATGGACACAAATCTAACAATTATAGTCATTTGTTCACAGAGACTAATTTATGGGGTACAATCAAGTAAAATTGAATAATACTTAGATTTTTTCAATAACTGCAGAATTTGTTTTGTTATTTCTTTAGCTATAAGGCTGATTAGTTCATGCTGAATGTCCTTCCCCAAATAATGTTGATAAATTTCCTTATTTTTAATTCGCTTCAGATGTTCCTGCATAACCAAATCAAATGTGCCCAGCATTTCCACAAGTTGCAGATAATTGCCATTATTTTCACTATATAATGTATCTCTGCTACCTCTGAAAGCCAAGCACTGGCGACCAAGGTACTTTACTATGCCTACAAGCAGTTTAACAAAATGTTGCCAATGTTTTGTTTCTGCCGACAAAAATCTCTGGTAAGCAGCATCTATCGTTTTTCCAGATCCAAGTCTTCTAGAGAGTCCATTCCAGTCTCTTACAGCAACAAGATGAGAATTAGACATTTCATGAATGCAAAGATTTTGAGACAAATTCTTCCAATCATTATATCCTCCACATGTCAAATTTGTAGTTATTTTACTTGCAAATAGCTTACAACAAAAACAAAACACTTTGTCCAACTTAACAGAATAAACCAGCCAGTTTCTAAAGGTTTCTTCTCCGTTTGGTAGCCGTCGCTTGTAATTTGCTTTAGTAAAGCGTCTATTGGATGCATCTTTGGGAAAAACAACATTTGTTTTTTGCTTTGCAGGACCTTTCCTGACAATAACATCCCTTAGTGAGGTGGTGAGAGCAGCTGGCCAATCAGCTGGATCAGACAAATCAAGAGTCTCCAAAGTAGAAGATTGTTCCTTCTGCACCAGTTCTTCTCTTTCTTCATCACTTGATCCTTCTGTATCAATAGTCTTTTCAGGAGAGTGTATATATGATGCAGATGATGTTGAAGGTTGCTCATCATCTCCTTGTTCTTGTCTTTCCTCTGCATTTGCATCACCCAGATTAGCAGCGCCTTGGGCTGCGATGGGCTGTCTGTATGATGCAGCTGATGCTGAAGAATCCTCATCCATATCTATGTCTACTGGATCGTCTCCCAGATTGGAAACTGGTTCTGATGCAGGAGTATCTTGCGTTCTGATTTTGTGAGAGGTCAAGTACTTTTTTAAATCTCCAGACATCTGCTTCCCAGCTTTTTCTTTCTCTGTTCGTCTCTTTCTGAAAGCTGCTCCAGAGGATTTCTTCTCTTTATATAGTTTTGGCATTTTGAATGTAGTTTTTCAGCTATGTAAACAATAAGAAATATGTTATATTTTTGTACGTATGTGTGTGTGAGTCTTTGTGTATGTGTGGCTGTATATGTGTGAATTTACGGAATGTCTATGTGTGTGTGAGTGTATGTGTTTATGCATATGTATGTGTCTGTGAGTGATTTATGTTCTTATGGGAAAGGGGGTATCACAGGTTTATTTCTTCTTTAGAGTGTTGAAAGTATAGGGTTAAAGGGACAGTTTACCTCAAATTTTCTCCCCTTTAAATTGTTTTCAATGATCCATTTTAATTGCTGGAGTGTATTAAATTGTTTAAAAGTAGCTCCTTTACCCCTATTTTGGCATCTAAAATAGATGATTTAGTCTGTGGTATCCCCACCTATACTGAAAGTTTATATACTCAATTCAAGGCTATTGAAAAGCCTAAGTAAACAGTCAGCAGAAGAAATGACTAATTAATACTCATATATGACAGATATACACACATGGTGGCTAATACTCATATATGAAAGCTTAGCTATTATACACATATGGTGGCACTGGCTAATACTCATATATGTACACATTCTGTTAGACACCCTCACTGTCAGACACACATCACATCCTACTAGACACACACACCTGTCACTCTCAACAAATGTTGAAAATGTTATGTAGAGGTACATGCATTTTTATATAGACAGAACATCAATAAAATGAAAGGACATTTAACTCCAAATGATTTCTTTTTTTTTTTCATTTAAAAGAAAATCCTTCTTTATATATATCTACGCCCATAAGCAAATCTACTAGACTTGTATCTATAAGTTAATAAACATTTGTTAGGCAGTACAATTTGTTTACTTATGTGAATTACTGTAATTTTAAACAGCACTTCTAACTATTTTCAAAGGGAAAAAATTGTATGTATACATACATACATACATGCACGCACACACACACGCACACACATATACATACATACACACACACATAAACATACACATACATACACACACATACTGACATACATACAAACATACACTCACATCTAAGAACCAACTGGATATTCTCTGACTTTCTCACTTAGCAAGTTTGTTAATTTTTATATATTTGTAATAGATGAAAATATAACAAGGATCCAAAGCCATGAAATTATCCCGATGTTAAATAAAATAAATAAATTCAGGCTGATTGTGATTAATCCTTGTGTTGCCAAAGCTACTCTATAAGTTATATAGTTAAAGGGACAGTTCACCCAAAAATGTTCTCCCCTTTAAATTATTCCCAATGATCCTTTTAACCTGCTAGAGTGTATTAAATTGGTTACAAGTAGCTCCTTTACTCCTATTTCAGCATTTGAAATAGCTGATTTAGCCTGTGTTATAGCCACCTATCCTGAAAGTTTCTATACTGGAGTAATATGCTATTGACAAACCTAGGTAAACACAGCCAGCAGAAGAAGTTATACACTCTCAGTGGGATGCAAGATAGTTAAGTAATAAAATGATAATTGTCCATTGTTCTCTCTATGTATTGAGCTTTGGTGTTCCAGGCAAATAAAAGATAACGAAGCAAGTCTGTGTACATAAAAGTGATAACATAATGAGATCTGATATCACCTTTAAGTTCAACCCATTGTAATAGGCTGTGGTTTCAAAGCACAAAATCAGCTACTTCATATGCACATGTAAGCATGAAAATGCAATTTCTCAAATATTTTATACTCTGCAGTTGGTATAACATGGTATTTAAAATACATTAATAGAAAAACAATTTTACAGTGTACTGTCCCTTTAAGGACTTCTGTTCATTGCACCCCAGAGCACAGTGACAAGCTGGGGCTTTGAGACACTGAATAACTTGTTTTCCATCTATTTATGTTTGATAATATGCTTATCACAAACAAAACACATTATATTGCTACATGTATACTCTGAATTATTTAGGTTGCTGGGCATTTTTGCACTCTGCCAACACACTCTCTAATCTCATGCAATTGATAATTTTACATATATTATGTTCCTTGTGATTATATGAATCACCTATTTTACATTTCATATGTGTTGTTCTACAGAAGTTACATAGTACAAATACAAATGTATTAGCCATTTGAAAATGCATGTATAGCAGTGTATGATATTCCCTATTGCACTGTAAATAAAAACACCTAAATACCTTCCCCATTCATAGTAGTAACATAATATACTTTCAATAGCATTTCATCCATCTGTTTACAAAAAAATCATAATTTTAATTCACAATCCCAGTGTTATAGTACTTGCACAAAATAGCAATTACCTTTTATAGGTATAAAGCTATAATTTAAAAAACAAACACACAAAAACACTTAAATTGTGAAAATACATGCAGATTTGTTTTATATCTCAAGAATTCAATTAAGGAAGTTATATCTTTATTTATTTATTATATCTGACACATCTATGGAATTTTATATATATATATATATATATATATATATATATATATATACAGTATATATATATATATATACACACACACATACATATATATTATATATACAGGGAGTGCAGAATTATTAGGCAAATGAGTATTTTGACCACATCATCCTCTTTATGCATGTTGTCTTACTCCAAGCTGTATAGGCTCGAAAGCCTACTACCAATTAAGCATATTAGGTGATGTGCATCTCTGTAATGAGAAGGGGTGTGGTCTAATGACATCAACACCCTATATCAGGTGTGCATAATTATTAGGCAACTTCCTTTCCTTTGGCAAAATGGGTCAAAAGAAGGACTTGACAGGCTCAGAAAAGTCAAAAATAGTGAGATATCTTGCAGAGGGATGCAGCACTCTTAAAATTGCAAAGCTTCTGAAGCGTGATCATCGAACAATCAAGCGTTTCATTCAAAATAGTCAACAGGATCGCAAGAAGCGTGTGGAAAAACCAAGGCGCAAAATAACTGCCCATGAACTGAGAAAAGTCAAGCGTGCAGCTGCCAAGATGCCACTTGCCACCAGTTTGGCCATATTTCAGAGCTGCAACATCACTGGAGTGCCCAAAAGCACAAGGTGTGCAATACTCAGAGACATGGCCAAGGTAAGAAAGGCTGAAAGACGACCACCACTGAACAAGACACACAAGCTGAAACGTCAAGACTGGGCCAAGAAATATCTCAAGACTGATTTTTCTAAGGTTTTATGGACTGATGAAATGAGAGTGAGTCTTGATGGGCCAGATGGATGGGCCCGTGGCTGGATTGGTAAAGGGCAGAGAGCTCCAGTCCGACTCAGATGCCAGCAAGGTGGAGGTGGAGTACTGGTTTGGGCTGGTATCATCAAAGATGAGCTTGTGGGGCCTTTTCGGGTTGAGGATGGAGTCAAGCTCAACTCCCAGTCCTACTGCCAGTTTCTGGAAGACACCTTCTTCAAGCAGTGGTACAGGAAGAAGTCTGCATCCTTCAAGAAAAACATGATTTTCATGCAGGACAATGCTCCATCACACGCGTCCAAGTACTCCACAGCGTGGCTGGCAAGAAAGGGTATAAAAGAAGAAAATCTAATGACATGGCCTCCTTGTTCACCTGATCTGAACCCCATTGAGAACCTGTGGTCCATCATCAAATGTGAGATTTACAAGGAGGGAAAACAGTACACCTCTCTGAACAGTGTCTGGGAGGCTGTGGTTGCTGCTGCATGCAATGTTGATGGTGAACAGATTAAAACACTGACAGAATCCATGGATGGCAGGCTTTTGAGTGTCCTTGCAAAGAAAGGTGGCTATATTGGTCACTGATTTGTTTTTGTTTTGTTTTTGAATGTCAGAAATGTATATTTGTGAATGTTGAGATGTTATATTGGTTTCACTGGTAAAAATAAATAATTGAAATGGGTATATATTTGTTTTTTGTTAAGTTGCCTAATAATTATGCAGAGTAATAGTCACCTGCACACACAGATATCCCCCTAAAATAGCTATAACTAAAAACAAACTAAAAACTACTTCCAAAACTATTCAGCTTTGATATTAATGAGTTTTTTGGGTTCATTGAGAACATGGTTGTTGTTCAATAATAAAATTAATCCTCAAAAATACAACTTGCCTAATAATTCTGCACTCCCTGTATGTATGTGTATATATATATATATATATATATATATATATATATATATATATATATATATATATATATAGTTGTTATTTAATGTATTAATTAATCCATAACCCATGTCCATCATGAATCATTTAATCATGCAAAACTGATGTTTTTTTTATTTTTCCCAGCAGCAAGCAACTGTAAGCAGCAACCACCAACCATAGCCATAGCAGCTCCCCCCCCACTAGAAATTACACCTGGGGTAACCTGGGTTTATCACATAAGTGAAGTGATGGGGAGGGACTGTCTAAGAGTGACCAGTGTAGTGTGTGCACAGTGCTACTGTGTTGGGGGAAAAAAGTGGTGCTGTTAGATGATTTTATATGAAAAAAAATATATTAAAAAATAAAGAAAATGTGGACTTGCTTGCTGCCTATTATGGTTTAGAACAAGATACGATTTAAGCTGAGCCTGAGACTGTTAATCTTTTATTTTATTTATTTTGCTAATATAATAAATTATTAATTATGAGCCACCACCTACCTCTCTCTCACTGCTGCACCTGCTGACCTGACCGACCGGTCTCTCTCTCGAGTCTGGCCATCTTGGGCGGGGTAATAAGTGGGCGACCCTCACTCCCTCGGGGTGAGTCCTCACCTGTGTTTCCCAAATTCCTTCTCACAGCAGCAGTGCTCCGCCAGTCTGCCTCCACCGCTGTGATGCTGTCTGCCTGAGCCAACATCCAGCCTCTCTGACGACGTTACTCACTCAGCTCAGTCTCACTGGTAGTACAGCCTTTCAGTGTGCAGAAGCAGCGCAGCGCAACTCTGACCAACTTAGTCACGTGAGTCATGAATGCATTATGCGGCCCCCCAGGCCCCCAGCCCAGTGCTGCCCACAGTGTGCCCACACACATGACATGCCCAGCGCCCTCCTGACCACCAATACCATGGCCCATCATGATAAATAAAATAATGCAAAGTGGGACAAATTCAATTTCAAAACTGACATGACAGTGTGTGTGTGCCGTGCGCGCTGCGCGCATACATTTTTCACAATAATAAATCTGCCGGTAGCCAGGGGAAGATCCGGCGCCCCATGCCTGGGGGCGACCTAAGGCGGCTGCCTAATTTGCCTTATTCATGCGCCGGCACTGATTGCCCCAAATAAATCAGCTCTTTTACCTGTAAAAAAAAATACAAACAACCCAAGCAACAGTAAAACCCACCAAAGAGAAATGCTTAGGAGCGCTAAATAGCTAAAGGTTAAAAAGACATTAGGACTCCGGAGGTGAACCAAAAAAAGTTATACACCACAAGCTAGTAAAAGCAATAGTTTTATATTTCTAAAATAAGCTAAAATCAGAACATAGAAACAAATGTAACAAGTGTGTAATTCTATAGTAATAAATGTTACTAAACAATTTGCAACAATATAATAAAAAAAATTGTTAGAGGATCTATTAGGGCCACCCACACAACCAACCCCCCAAATAAAAGCCTAACTAAAAAAACCTAAGCTCCCCATTGCCCTGATTGGAACAGCCAATAGAATGCAAGCTCAATCCTATTGGGTGATTGGAATCAGCCAATAGGATTGAAGTTCAATCCTATTGGCTGATTGCATCAGCCAATAGGATTTTTTCAACCTTAATTCCGATTGGCTGATAGAATTCTATCAGCCAATCGGAATCTAAGGGACGCCATCTTGGATGACGTCACTTAAAGGTACATTCATTCAGCAAGAAGACGTCGGAAGAAGAGGATGCTCCGCGCTGGATATCTTGAGGATGGAGCAGCTCCGCATCGGAAGGATGAAGATAGAAGATGCCATCTGGGTGAAGACTTCTGCCCCTCTGGAGGACCACTTCTGCCCCTCTGGAGGACCACTTCTGCCGGCTTCGTTGAGGACATCTTGCCGCTTGGATGAAGACTTCTCCCGGTAAGTGAATCTTAGGGGGTTAGTGTTTGGATTTTTTAAGGGTGTATTGGGTGGGTTTTATTTTTAGGTTAGGGCTTTCGGCAGAAATAAAGCTAAATGCCCTTTTAAGGGCAATGCCCATCCAAATTCCCTTTTCAGGGTCACGGGGAGCTTAGGTTTTTTTAGTTAGGCTTTTATTTGGGGGGTTGGTTGTGTGGGTGGTGGGTTTTACTGTTGGGGGGGTTGTTTGTATTTCTTTTTCAATTAAAAGAGCTTATTTCTTTGGGGCAATTCCCCGTAAAAGGCCCTTTTAAGGGCTATTGATAGTTTAGTTTAAACTTGGGTTTTTTTTATTTTGGGGGGGCTTTTTTATTTTGATAGGTCGCTTAGATTAGGTGTAATTAGTTTAAATATCTTGTAATTTGTTTTTTATTTTCTGTAATTTAGTGTTGTTTTTTTGTAATTTAGCTAATTGTATTTAATTTATTTAATTGTATTTAATTTAGGTAAGTTATTTAATTGTAGTGTAGTGTTAGGTGTTAGTGAAACTTAGGTTAGGTTTTATTTTACAGGTAAATTTGTATTTATTTTAGCTAGGTAGTTAGTAAATAGTTAATAACTATTTAGTAACTATTCTACCTAGTTAAAATAAATACAAACTTACCTGTAAAATAAAAATAAACCCTAAGCTAGCTACAATGTAACTATTAGTTATATTGTAGCTATCTTAGGGTTTATTTTATGGGTAAGTAGTTAGTTTTAAATAGGAATAATTTATATAATGATAGTAATTTTATTTAGATTTATTTTAATTATATTTAAGTTAGGGGGTGTTAGGGTTAGGGTTAGACTTAGATTTAGGGGTTAATACATTTAGAATAGTGGCAGCGACGTTGGGGACGGCAGATTATTGGTTAATAAATGTAGGTAGGTGGTGGCGATGTTAGGGGCAGCAGATTAGGGGTTAATAAATATAATGTAGGTGTCAGCGATGTTGGGGGCAGCAGATTAGGGGTTCATAAGTATAATGTAGGTGGCGGCGATGTCCGGAGCGGCAGATTAGGGGTTAATAAGTATAATGTAGGTGGCTGCGATGTCGGGGAGGCAGATTAGGGGTTAACAAGTGTAAGATTAGGGGTGTTTAGACTCAGGGTTCATGTTAGGGTGTTAGGTATAAACATAAATTTAGTTTGCCCATAGGAATTAATGGGGCTGCGTTACTGAGTTTTACGCTGCTTTTTTGCAGGTGTTAGACTTTTTCTCAGCCGGCTCTCCCCTTTGATGTCTATGGGGAAATTGTGCACAAGCACATATAACCAGCTCAACGCTCACTTAAGCAGCGCTGGTATTGGAGTGCAGTGTGGAGCACAATTTTGCTCTACGCTCACCTCTTGCCTGTTAACGCCGGGTTTGCAAAAACCCGTAATACCAGCGCTTCAGGGAAGTGAGTGGTGAGAATAAACTGCAAGTTAGCACCACACCCCTCATAACGCAAGACTCGTAATCTAGCAGTTTGTTTATTTTTTGTAATGGCAGGTTTTTTATGTTTTGTAAATGTTAAATTTTTTCTTTTTTTGTAAAGTAGGTTTTAATTAAATTTTACAGGTAAGTTTTTATTTATTTTAAGGTAGTATAGCTTTAATTTCATTTATGGATATGTTAATTGGTGTTAAATTAGGGGGTTTAGTTGTTAGTTTATTACTTTGCGTTGTGAGAGGATGGTGGTTTAGGGCTTAATAGTTTATTTAGATAGTTTACCTTGTGGAGGGATGGTGTTTTAGGGGTTAACAGTTTATTTAGATAGTTTGTGACGTTGGGGGATGGTGGTTTAGGGGTTAACAGATTATTTAGAAAGTTTGCGATGTGGGGGATTGCGGTGTAGGAGTTAATAGTTTATTTAGATACTTTGTGATGTGGGGGGATGGCGGTTTAAAGGATAATGATATTATTTAGTGTTTGCGATGTGGGGGGATGGCGGTTAGTGTAAGTGTACTTTTTAATGTATTTTTGTTGTGTTTTTTGCAACTATTTATTTTCGACAGCTCTTAGATTGCGGTAAGGATTGAAGCAGAAAAGGCGATTGCACTAGCACAATAGCGATTTCACTGAACTTATAATATCAGTGAAAGGAAAATGTCTTGTGAAATCGCGATTGCGCTAGCGCAAAACCATTTGCACCGCACTTGTAATCTAGCCCTTAGGTGGGTTGAGTGTTCCTGACCTATCGCTCTACCGTTTAGCCATATGTCTCTATAGAATACTGGAGGAAGCGGACTGCAAACTCTGGATTCAGATAGAATATGACATAACCAATTGCTCCCATTTGGGGAATATTTGTTGGCTAGCCTCATCTTCTAGACCATTGCTAGAACACTAAAACTTAAACACTACCTGATTCTTCATGAAACCTTTGTAGTTTGGTCAAAAGGAATAGACAAATATCATGCCTTATCCTCGATCCCTTCATTTTTTACCCTGATCCTAAACAACCCAGCCTTCCCTAATGGGTTTCAAATCACCTCAAAGGATTTCCAAAGCATACATTACTTTTTACTAATTCATACACTAATAGACTCTCATAATCTCCTACCTAGAGATCAAATGGGGAACTTTGCAGGAGGATTCTTTACTAGTTGGCTCTGGTATTCCCAATTATTTCATTACCTAACCACACACCCGAAAAGAATGCCCTTTGAGAGGTTATGACTCTCTGATACAACACCAAGACACAGGATCTCACTGCTTTACACAATCTTAACTTCACTTAAAAAACTCAAAACTCCCCTCCTATACCACCTCTTGGCAAAAAGAGTTGCCTTTCCAACTGTCAGTTAAAGAGTGGTATAACATCTTCTCTAATATTGCTTAGTCAGCCCACTCCCCATCTCTTCTAGAAACTAACTACAAATTTCTCATGCAGTGGTATCCTATCCCTCTAAAACTTAAACATGTGTTTTATGTTGCATCTGACCGCTGTTGCAGAGGATGTATTCAACAAGGATCCCCTTTTCACATTTTGTGGGAGGAACTAAGTTGACCTCCTTCTGTATGAATGTCTGCACATGCATAAATAATATGCTTAAATGTAACCTACCTTTAGACCCTATACTTTTTGTATTTGATATTACACCTAGGATCAAAAACCCACGCAAGACTATTTCGAATGGCCCTAAACAGTGCCTATCAATTGATCCCAAGGTTATAGAAAAAAGACACACTAGATATGTGGATCTCTCAACTCCAAACTAAAGGGCCGATTTAACAAGCTGTCAATCTGCCCCAATGCAGCTGTTTTGCGTGAGCCTTCTTAAGACCGCTGCTCCTTAACTCGTCCATTGCCTCTGAGGCTGCGGACACCAATTCGCCCTGATCTTATACGATCGGGTTGATTGACACCCCCTGCTAGCGGCCAATTGACCGCGTATCTGCAGGGGGAGGCATTGCACAAGCAGTTCACCCGAACTTCTTGTGAATGTTAAATGCCAACAGCGTATGCTGTTGGCATTCAGCCATGTCTGGCGGACATGATATGCTACAGCATATCATGTCCATCAGACATTGATAAATCGGCCCCTAACCTTCAACTTGAATAGTAATTTTACTTTACCACAGATAATCTAGACTTTTATTATAATATGCTTTTCCTATGGGAAATGAGACCAGAGACAAGAAGACATTAAAAGGATACCCAACCTCTCACATAAGCTATCCATCTATTCTCCGCCACTCCCTCCACAGTCATTGGTCTATGCCTTACCTTTTCCATTCTTACTGATGAACCCCACTCCCTCCTCCATATGTTCTTTCTTCCCTTACTGCAAAGGCTATGTTGATATATAATTCTAAAGTAAGGTTTTTGTCTTTGCTCAATATTAACCAGAAACAAGTTAACACTTGATGGTTTAATTCTATGTTATTCCTGAGTAATTTTGTAGTTTTTGTTTTTCCTTTTCTCTCTATATTACCTGAATAATATTTGCCTCATGTATACCAAGTCTACTCTCAATAATCTTGTCATAAGTCCTTTCTGAAGACTAAAATGAAAACAGGACTCTTATTCTATAACAATGGACCCCAAGCCAAAATGAGCTCTTTATTATTGTTACCCTGAGATATAATTATGTTGTGAACCGAATTTATCATACAGATTTAAATGTTATTCAGATTTCTTTGCCTTATTTTCTTTGCCTTTTCTAAAACCCCACATAAAAAACACCCCAAAATAAAAACCTATACTAACACTAAATTACAGCAATAGACATTAAAAGGTTTTTTTTTTTTGTAGGTCATTGCCCTAAAGTGACTCTTTTACAATTAAAAAAAACCTTTCTAAGGGCAATGCTGAGCAAAATGCCCTTTTCATGGCAATTCTTACAGTTGTTTTTTTTTAGATAGCCTTTTTTTTTGGGGGGGGGGGTTATTTGTAGATGGTTGTTGTTGTTTTTTTAATTGAAAAAGAGCGCTGTCACTTCCATAGAAATGTTTTACATTGAGGTGCTAATAAATCTTTACTGTGCTCATACTATTATTTTTAAATATCTGCTTTTAAACTCTTGGATAGTATCCTCAAACATAACCCCAACCCTAACTCTCCTCAACCATAACCCCAACCCCAACTCTAATCTAAACATAAACATAACTCTACTTTAGACTGAGCATGTACATCGTGACATTTTTGTACAGGGGTCTCTGCTTGCAATATCCAAGCCACAAAATTGTAGCAGGTGATCTTGTAGTTTGATAAATATATTTATTAAGGTAGTAACTTAAAAAATGTATGATAGGTAATATTATAAGGCTAGCTCTTGTATTTATAGGATCAGTTAACTAATTATAGGCTGTCACAAAGCATAATGATACAGTATATAATAAATGCCACAAATTGGCAAATACTGTCCCACAGAGAACATATGTACTGTAACTTTTAGCTGCTCTTTTCATAAAATCAGAGACACACACACAAAAAAACCAGCATCATATAAATCAGAAATATACTCACAAGGGACTAGGAATAGTGCCAAGCATACACACTGGAACATTGGTAGATTTCCAGCTAGGTAATTTTCTGGTCACAGGATGTGGATACTGGAACATAAGCACATTGCAGCATTAAAATGACTCTCCAAATGCCTTATTATTTTTCTTTATTTTTTTTTAAATTTATTTTTGAACAAATATACCAATGAGAATACAAACATGATATATCAAAGCATTGTGCAAAGAAACATGAGAATTAAAAAAAACGGCATGTGAATTGTTCTTACTTTTATAACTTTACAAACAAGAATAAAAGAAAATCAATATGTTTGGAAAATAAATGATGATACTCATATAAAATAGTTAGAAAGCGATCTACAATAATATTATATTCTATGTATAAGAAAAACAACTGCCTTATTAATATTCAGGTCATTCAAGTGTTTGAAAGGAGCGGTGCTACAATTGACCAAAATTTGATAATTTATAGATGAGTCCCTTTAGAAATATATTACTAGAATATATTGTCAGACTTAAAAGGGATTGTAAACCTTTAAAAAGACAAGCACCTAGATTTAGAGTTTTGCGGCCAAAGGGGTGCATTAGCTACGCGTGTTTTTTCCCCCTGCACCTTTTAAATAACTGGTATTTAGAGTTCTCTGAAGGGCTGCGTTAGGCTGCAAAAAGGGAGCGTAGAGCATAATTTACCGCCACTTCAACTCTAAATACCAGCGTTGCTTACGGTAGCGGCCAGCTTGAAAAACATGCTCCTGCACGATTTCCCCATAGGAAACAATGGGGCAGTTTGAGCTGAAAAAAAACCTAGCACCTGCAAAAAAGCAGCGTTCAGCTCCTAACGCAGCCCGATTGTTTCCTATGGGGAAACAGTTTCTAAGTCTGCACCTAACACCCTAACATGTACCCCGAGTCTAAATACCCCAAACCTTACACTTATTAACCCCTAATCTGCTTCCCCCACTATCGCTGACCCCTGCATTTTATTATTAACCCCTAATCTGCCGCTCCGGACACCGCCGCAACCTACATTATCCCTATGAACCCCTAATCTGCTGCCCCTAACGTTGCTGACACCTACATTATATTTATTAACCCCTAATCTGCCCCCCCAACATCGCTGCTACCTTACCTACACTTATTAACCCCTAATCTGCCGACCGGACCTCGCTGCCACTATAATAAATGTATTAACCCCTAAACAGCCTCACTCCCGCCTCGCAAACCCTATAATAAATTTTATTAACCCCTAATCTGCCCTCCCTAACATCGCCGCCACCTAACTTCAAGTATTAACCCCTAATCTGCCGACCAGACCTCACTGCTAATATAATAAATGTATTAACCCCTAAAGCTAAGTCTAACCCTAACCCTAACACCCCCCTAAATTAAATATAATTTAAATCTAACAAAATAAATTATTTCTTATTAAATAAATTAATCCTATTTAAAGCTAAATACTTATCTGTAAAATAAACCCTAATATAGCTACAATATAACGAATTATTATATTGTAGCTATTTTAGCATTTATATTTATTTTACAGGCAACTTTGTATTTATTTTAACTAGGTACAATAGTTATTAAATAGTTATTTACTATTTAATAGCTATCTAGTTAAAATAATTACAAAATTACCTGTAAAATAAATCCTAATCTAAGTTACAATTAAACCTTACACTACACTATCAATAAATTAATTAACTAAACTACCTACAATTACCTACAATTAAATCAACTAAACTAAATTACAAAAAACCCCCCACTAAATTACAAAAACAAACAAACACTAAATTACAAAAAATAAAAAAAGATTACAAGGTTTTAAACTAATTACACCTACTCTAAGCCCCCTAAAAAAATAACAAAGCCCCCCAAAATAAAAAAATACCCTACCCTATTCTAAAATAAAAAGTTAACAGCTCTATTACCTTACCAGCCCTTAAAAGGGCTTTTTGCGGGGCATACCCCAAAGAAATCAGCTCTTTAGCCTGTAAAAAAAAGCATACAATACCCCCCCAACATTACAACCCACCACCCACATACCCCTAATCTAACCCACCCAAACCCCCCTTAAAAAAAACACTAAGCCCCTGAAGATCTCCCTACCTTGTATTCACCCAGCCGGGTATCACCGATCCGTCCAGAAGAGGGTCCGAAGTCTTCATCCTGTCCGGCAAGAAGAGGTCCTCCAGAGGGTCTGAAGTCTTCATCCTATCTGGCAAGAAGAGGTCCTCCAGAGGGTCCAAAGTCTTAATCCAGGCGGCATCTTCTATCTTCTTCCATCCGGAGTGGGTCCATCTTGAAGCAGCCGATGCGGAGCCATCCTTCCTCACCGACGGACTAACGTCGAATGAAGGCTCATTTAAATGACATCATCCAAGATGGCATCCCTCGAATTCCGATTGGCTGATAGGATTCTATCAGCCAATTGGAATTAAGATAGGAAAAATCTGATTGGCTGATTGAATCAGCCAATCAGATTCAAGTTCAATCTGATTGGCTGATTGGATCAGCCAATCAGATTGAGTTCGCATTCTATTGGCTGTTCCGATCAGGTAATATAGGTAATTTTGTAATTATTTTAACTAGGTAGCTATTAAATAGTAAATAACTATTTAATAGCTATTGTACCTAGTTAAAATAAATACAAAGTTGCCTGTAAAATAAATATAAATGCTAAAATAGCTACAATATAATTATTTATTATATTGTAGCTATGTTAGGGTTTATTTTACAGGTAAGTATTTAGCTTTAAATAGGATTAATTTATTTAATAAGAAATAATTTATTTAGTTAGATTTAAATTATATTTAATTTAGGGGGGTGTTAAGGTTAGGGTTAGACTTAGCTTTAGGGGTTAATACATTTATTATAGTAGCGGTGAGGTCCGGTCGGCAGATTAGGGGTTAATACTTGAAGTTAGGTGGCGGCGATGTGGGGGGACCTCGGTTTAGGGGTACATAGGTAGTTTATGGGTGTTAGTGTACTTTAGAGCACAGTAGTTAAGAGCTTTATGAACCAGCGTTAGCCCAGAAAGCTCCTGACTTTTTTCTGCGGCTGGAGTTTTGTCGTTAGAGTTCTAACGCTCACTTCAGCCAAGACTCTAAATACCGGTGTTAGGAAGATCCCATTGAAAAGATAGGATACGCAATTGGCGTATGGGGATCTGCGGTATGGAAAAGTCGCGGCTGGAAAGTGAGCGTTAGACCCTTTCCTGACTGACTCTAAATACCAGCGGGTGGTAAAAAGCAGCGTTAGGAGCCCTTAAGGCTGGTTTTGATGGCTAACGCAGAACTCTAAATCTAGGCGAAGGACTTTAGTGTGTTAAAAAATAGAAAAAATCCTTTTATTTATATTCCATAAATTACTACCCAAAACCATAGAAAATATATTTAAACCTATCCTAAATGCATACAGAAATTACTTAAACATTCATATTAAAATTAGACATCTCCTAATGCAAGAAAGTTCGCCATAATCAACAATACATATTTCACATTCCAAAGGTCTTCACATACAGGAAAATGTTATTTTTATTGCAAATTTATATTACTTTATATATCTGTATATACCAAAACCTATATATATATATATATATATATATATATATATATATATTACATTATTATAATATATATATATATATATATATATATATATATATACAATATATATAAATTTTCTTTCTGTCTATGATTAAGGCTCCACAGGAGCTGTAACGCGTCAGACGCCCACCCCAGCCCCTTTCACTGCCGTAAATCATAGCCATTTGCCTACCGTATACTTTTTATGGAGCTTTTAAATTTGACATTGTAAATAAACACTCATTTCGCTTTGAGCTCCCTGTCTGGACCTTCCTTTCTTCCGATATATATATATATATATATATATATAAATATTTATAAATTATATATTTTTTTCTATGTGAAGAACATAGAAATGTAAAATATACGTAATGATTTAGATCTAACGTGGTGTTGGGTTAGCGTACAATATAAAATATAAAAAAATATTAATAATAATTAAAAAAATATTATACATACTGTAAAAAAATCTAAATAATTCATAGAATATATATGTATGTATAATATTTTTTTTAATTATTATTATTTTTTAATACTTTATATTAAACATTTCAAGAATGTGCTTTAAGATTAATAATTCTTTATGGGCGCTTACCCCACACCGCGTTAGACCTAAAGCGCAAAACTCGAATCGCATTACTCATATTTTATATTCCTATATTCTTCACGTAATAAATATCTAATTTTTATTATTAAAATATATTTCATTATATATGTGATAATGTTAATGTAAAATAGATATCTATACTTATTTATCTATAGGATAGATACAGTCCTGACAAAGCCCCATGAAGCACACATTAAGTGGGTAAAACATATATGTTGGCTGCTTTTGTTGCCCTGGGAGTTCTTTACCCATTTTGACAACTTTGCAATTGCTGCCTATACGTGCATATGATGCATATGAACTGTTTGGATACAGCGCTAATCTTCTAGCATGTGTCACCTGGACCGGCTTAATTAGGTGGGAGGTGTGTTGGTACACACTGAAGCTGAACCGTGAGTGTGGAGCCGCAGGGAAAGAGGTTGGGATCTCACATCTACTCAAATCCTTTGATGCCACTGGTCATTCCCTGAGGTCTTATAGTAAGGTGACTGGGGATGTGTAAGGTCGTATGTGGAAAGGAAGTAAGTGAAGATTTTCTCCTCTTTTGTTCCTCTGCCATATCAGCTGGGACCTTGAGTACGGTGATAACCATGGTCTATTTCAAATGCCGGTTTGTGAATTATGCTTCAAAAGGAAACCATGCGTTATGCTGAGTAACAGATGTATGATTTAAAAGTGTACACGTATGCTACCTTTTTTTCCTGGCCAGGAATTTTTGCTTGTGCAAGAAGATTTGCTCATGTTAAAATCCGTGGAATTTGCTTTTTTAGGCATGTATATATTTAATTTGTGGCAGCTCTCCCTATATATGAGTAATAAACAGGTTTGTTTGAAGCTTGCACCTGAGTTCCCTAACTGTCGAGGTTAAATAGTTTTCTTCCTATTTTTTTGTATATATATATATATATATATATATATATATATATATATATATATATATATATATATATATATATATATATATATATATATATATATATATATATAAATAGTATTAAATACTAATATATATTTACAATAAAAAATTTCTGTATGTAAAGAACATTGGAATGTAAAATATTGATGTGTTGTCATAACAGATCTGAGTATTTGACCCATCTTTGGAAATTTATATTTAAAGTTAACGTTAGTTTACAGGTTTATATGCACTTTATGAAACTTACCTTATGTGAGTTTGAATTCTGCACTACTAATCTTTTGTTATCCCTCTTGCATTGTTCCTTTAATATGACAAATGTAGTTATGTCTGCGGAGCAGGGTTAACTTGGTTGACTTTTGCTCTCCTTTGCTGTTCTCTCCCCCCCACAAGAAGCCCATGCTAGGGTTCCACTAAGGCGGACTATTTCCGCCAAATCCTCTCCCTTGTCATACCTGATTCTTCCCACCCCTTCTTTCCTCTTACCCAAACCTCCTTCCTGATCCATACACTCCATTACAGACTCCCATATCCTCACTTTTTTTAAACTCCCCACATAAGCGCAGCCTACTGGCCAGATCACTTAAACACCATAACCCTGATGTTGTCTTTCTGAAAGAGACACATTGGACACCTGACAACCCTCACCACACGATATCTAAGGATTATACCATACTAGAGTACACCCCCTTTTTAAAGAAGGCCAGAGGCACCGCAATCCTGATTCATAAAAGAATAGCTTATGAGCAATTCCCGGTCCTGAAGGACCTCCAAGCCAGGTTGCTAATTTTAATATGTAAACTAGACCATGTCAGCTACATGCTAGTGTCCATCTACCTCCCTAACTCCCACCAACCTAAGTATCTCAAACGAATCCTTCTTACAGTTGACCGGGTTAAAATAGGCAGTCATACTGGCGGGAGACTTCAATATGATTTGGGACCCAATTCTCAACAGAAAATCCACTGGGCGCATAAAACAGACTCCCCACATTACACAGCTCTCGACCAAATTCCGGCAAGTTATTGCCCAATTTAATTATTATGACATATGGAGATCACTCCATCCCAGGGACAGAGACTACACTCATTTTTCCCACCCTCATAAAACGTATACTAGAATGGACCACATTTTCTGCTCAGCAGAAACCCTGGACCTGATTAAGAGTTCCAACATATCCCTGTGTCCATGGTCGGACCACGACTTTGTCACAGCAACTCTCCGTTCGACGGAGAACAACAGCATAATGTACTCCTGGTGCTTCCCCCATAAGGTCCTGATAGATGTCCCTTTTTTAGAAAAGATATATTTTTCTACTCCCAAACAAATGACAACAAACAGGTCCAAGATGACACACTCTGGGGTGCTGCCAAGGCCACCTTTAGAGGTCTTATCATAAGGAGACAAGCTTATCTAAAAAAGCTTTCGGGCCTATCCCTTTCCCGATCCCACATTGAACTACGACGCTTAGAGCTTTCTAACAGATCTGCACCCTCAGACACCACTACAGAACAAATTACGAAACTTAGAAATCACATAAGCCAGCTAGAACTAAAAGGTACCCAAGCTAACCTTCTTAAGTTGAAACAACTCTTCTATTATAAGAGCAACAAAGCAGATACTCTGTTAGCCAATAAACTTAAAAATAGGACAAGCACGTTGAGAATCCATCACATTCAATCTGGGAACCAGACCTATCGACTACCCTCACAGATAGGCACGTGCTTCGAATTTTTTTTATTAAAGATTATACAATCTACAAGAGGTGTTTGGTCACTCATTAGCCACTACTCCAGAAATTTGTGGGTTCCTGGATCATTTGAGGCTTCCGTCTCTTTCAGATGAGAACCGAGATTGCCTCACAGCCCTCTTTAAACTCAAAGATATTAAAAATGTTATCAAACATCTGAAAGCCTTTAAAGCGCCAGGCCCTGATGGATACCCAGCGATCTTCTATAAAACCTATATCAATGAATTAGCATCTCTACTTCTTAGGTTTTTTAACCAGGCCAAGGAAGAAGGAAAGTTTGCCAGGGAGTTTCTAGAAGCCACAATAATAACTATCCCAAAACCCCAAAAAGACCCATCTCTCTGCTCTAGTTATAGACCAATTTCCTTGATTAACTTAGATGTCAAAATCTATGCCAAATTATTAGCTAATCGTATATCCGTGCTACTCCCACACCTTATTGACTTAGACCAAGTAGGGTTCATACCCAACCGTGAAGGGCCTGCTCAATATCTGTTCTGAATCGCCAGATTGAATAGGCCATTCTCTGTCATCTCACTTGATGCAGAGAAAGCCTTTGATCGCGTTCGTTGGAGTTAACTATGCGAGGTTCTTAGGACCTTTGGTTTACCGGAAAAAAACCCTGACGGCTATTCAAGCACTATACTCTACCCCCACGGCGACGGTTTAAGGCCTAGGATTTCACTCACTCCCCTTCCCAATTTCTAATGACACCAGAAAGAGATGCCCCCTCTCGCCTTTGCTATTTTCTCTGGCAATTGAACCCCTCACGGAACAAATTAGGTCAGATAAGAGGATAGATGGGGTTACCCTACATGGCACAAATCACAAAAGAGCATTATTTGCCGATGATGTCACAATCTTCTCTTTGGACCCACTATCTTCATTCCCCATGTTAAAAGATGCCCTTGAATCTATTGGTCATATGTCGCTATATAAATTAAGCTTAGACAAAACTGAAATCTTTACATGGGGCTTGCCCCAAGAAGTGGTTGGCTCCCTCAAAACCCAATATAAAGTTAATTGTGTTGATAACTTTGTCTCGCACCTAGGAGTTAAGATATCAAATAACATACCACAGATGATAAAAGACAACTACCTACCCTTACTATCTGAACTACGCACACTGAAAGACAGATGGGATTACACTTACATATCATGGATAGGTAGGTTAACAGCACTCAAAATGTCATTCTTGCCCAAAATTACGTACCTTTTCAGGTGTCTCCCAATTAGAGTTCCACAATGTCTACTGCACCAGTTCCAAAGTGAGTTCACAAAATATATTTGGCAACATAAATCTCCCAGAGTGGCCCACAAAATTCTGCAGAGCCCCTACATCGTGGAGGGATAGCCTCCCCTTCTATCTTTCGCTATTATGAGGGGGCAATGCTAACACATGTCACACAGTGGGGAGCAATAAAATATCCCAGCAAATGGAAAGTTATAGAACAGGCTTCGCTACCACACCATACATACCTACCTGACTTAATCTGGATTCCCCCCACTCACGTCGAACCCTGAACATTACTAACCCTATAATTTGCGAATGCCTTGCAATGTGGGACAAAATTAGACATTATCCCTATATTGCCCCACACCCCTCACTGGTCATTTCTCTAACCGGCCTGCTCCTGGGTCTGCCCGACTCCCACCCCCAGAGATGGGTACAACTAGGCGTACAAGCTGTCTCAGACCTTTGGTCTTCCTCCTCGACCCCGTGCTTCTATACTCTAGAAGAACTAAAGTCCGACTTTCTGTTTCCCCAATACATGACATTCGAGTATACTAGACTGAGGAGCTTCCTGACCAGTTGGGGTTTTAAACTGTAATTAGCTCGCCCCCGCACACTGTGGGGAACCACTTGGCAGCAGGGCAATAGACTACGTAGACCTCTGTCTTTACACTACTCTCTTAGAGGTAACACAGATAGTGAAAATAAACTACCTCATTTACTTAAATGGGAATTAAACCTAAACGCCATAATTTCCCCGCAAATATGGCAACTTACTATTACCCTCACCAGAAAGGCCTTACATTGTATCACGCTGTTTGAAACATATTATAAGCTGTTAACACACTGGTACTATATCCCTACAAGACTTAATAAAATGTATGGTTCTACCTCACCACTGTGTTGGCGTAACTGCGGGCGAATAGGGGACATTATGCACATATGGTGGGACTGCCCCAAATTAACTCCCCTATGGAACACCTGTTTAAGGCATTATCTGGTCTAGATATAACACTCCCCAAATCCCCTTCCAATGCTCTTCTCCACATTGGTATTCATGTCTTACCTATACATAAGGCATATTTATGTATTTACCTTTTAATGGCAACCAAAGCGACAATAGCCAAGTCCTGGAAAAGTATGACCCCTCCAAGCTGGCCTATGATATTAAACTCCATGGTGTACATATACACAATAGAAAAAAGTATATTCTACACCTCAAACAAATCAGACTTATTTGAACTCACCTGGGCAGATTGGGGTACACTTTATGACACTACCTGGACACCTAATGTCACGACTAAACCATGGCATTCAACTTTGGACCGGCCCTAAACATCTTTATTATGGCTGATTCCCCTCTCCTCTCCCCCCCCGCTTTCATCCCTTCTCCTTTCCCACTCTTCCCCATCCATACCACTATGTATATTACCACTATGTACAACACATATACATATTAGAGATACCTGTTTATCATTTATATTGTTTATATACTCGAGTTTTAGGGGCCTGTGTGCCCCACATACCTTTGTTCATAGTGATTTTTGTATCTGATTGTTACTTTTGCATCAATAAAAGTTTTTGAAACTCAAAAAAATATATATATATATTGATGTGTTAGGATTTTTCTTCTGCGCTCTCCATTAAAGTTTATGGAGGAGAATAAGCGTGTCGGGTTTTGTTTTACTTTCAATTTGTAATATGAGCACTACCCGATGCATGCAAAAAGCTTACTTCTAGTGAAGTTTACTGTCAGGCAAAATTGCTAAATAGCAGGTTAGCAATGTCATATTAGAAGTTTTATACAACACTACAGAACCAATACATTTTTTTATTTTTCCCACCACAAATGATTTGTGTTTTTATCATGTGTGCAAATAAAGGGGCAGATTACCAGTTACACGCAAAGCAATAAGGTGTTTATACATTGATTGCACACGGATTTTCCACTCATATTGTGTCCCTTTAGTGCAACTCTACATATCCAGCAAAACAAAAAAACAAACAAAAAAAATAAAAAAAATTATCACCTAGATTTAGAGTTCTGCGTTAGCTGTCAAAACCAGCGTTAGGGGCTCCTAACGCTAGTTTTGGGCTACCGCTGGTATTTAGAGTCAGTCAGGAAAGGGTCTAACGCTCACTTTCCAGCCGTGACTTTTCCATACCGCAGATCCCCCTACGCCATTTGCAAATCCTGTCTTTTCAATGGGATCTTTCTAACGCCGGTATTTAGAGTCTTGGCTGAAGTGAGCGTTTAGAAATCTAACGACAAAACTCCAGCCGCAGAGAAAAGACAGGAGTTAAGAGCTTTCTGGGCTAACGCCGGTTCATTAAGCTCTTAACTACTGTGCTCTAAAGTACACTAACACCCATAAACTACCTATGTACCCCTAAACCGAGCCCCCCCCCCCACATCGCCGCCACTCTATTAATTTTTTTTAACCCCTAATCTGCCGACCGTACACCGCTGCCACCTACGTTATACTTATGTACCCATAATCTGCTGCCCCTAACACCACCGATCCCTATATTATATTTATTAACCCCTAATCTGCCGCCCCCAACGTCGCCGCCACCTACCTACAATTATTAACCCCTAATCTGCCGACCGGACCTCACCGCTACTATAATAAAGTTATTAACCCCTCACCGCTACTCTAATAAATGTATTAACCCCTAAAGCTAAGTCTAACCCTAACACTATCACCCCCCCTAACTTAAATATAATTTTTATCTAACAAAATAAATTATTTCTTATTAAATAAATTATTCCTATTTAAAGCTAAATACTTACCTGTAAAATAAACACTAATATAGCTAAAATATAAATTATAATTATATTGTAGCTATTTTAGGATTAATATTTATTTTACAGGCAACTTTGTATTTATTTTAACCAGGTACAATAGCTATTAAATAGTTAATAACTATTTAATAGCTACCTAGTTAAAATAATTACAAAATTACCTGTAAAATAAATCCTAACCTAAGTTACAATTAAACCTAACACTACACTATCAATAAATTAATTAAATAAACTACCTACAATTATCTACAATTAAACCTAACACTACACTATCAATAAATAAATTAAATACAAATAAATACACTAACTAAAGTACAAAAAATAAAAAAGAACTAAGTTACAAAAAAAAAAAAAGAACTAAGTTACAAAAAATAAAAAAATAATTTACAAACATTATAAAAATATTACAACAATTTTAAGCTAATTACACCTACTCTAAGCCCCCTAATAAAATAACAAAGCCCCCCAAAATAAAAAAATGCCCTACCCTATTCTAAAATAAAAATTGAAAAGCTCTTTTACCTTACCAGCCCTTAAAAGGGCCTTTTGCGGGGCATGCCCAAAAGAATTCTGCTCTTTTGCCTGTAAAAAAACATACAATAACCCCCCCAAAATTACAACCCACCACCCACATACCCCTAATCTAACCCAAACCCCCTTTAAATAAACCTAACACTAAGCCCCTGAAGATCTTCCTACCTTGTCTTCACCACGCCGGGTATCACCGATCCGTCCAGAAGAGGCTCCGAAGTCTTCCTCCTATCCGGGGCTGAAGAGGTCCATCATCGGCTGAAGTCTTCATCCAAGCAGGGGCTGAAGAGGTCCATCATCGGCTGAAGTCTTGATCCAAGCGGGGGCTGAAGAGGTCCATCATCCGGCAGAAGTCTTCTATCAAGCGGCATCTTCAATCTTCTTTATTCCGGCTCCATCTTCATCCCGCCAACGCGGAACATCCATCCTGGCCGACGACTTCCCGGCGAATGACGGTTCCTTTAAGGGACGCCATCCAAGATGGCGTCCCTCGAATTCCGATTGGCTGATAGGATTCTATCAGCCAATCAGAATTAAGGTAGGAAAATTCTGATTGGCTGATGGAATCAGCCAATCAGATTCAAGTTCAATCCGATTGGCTGATCCAATCAGCCAATCAGATTGAGCTTGCATTCTATTGGCTGATCGGAACAGCCAATAGAATGCGAGCTCAATCTGATTGGCTGATTGGATCAGCTAATTGGATTGAACTTGAATCTGATTGGCTTCGGAGCCTCCTCTGGACGGATCGGTGATTCCCGGCGTGGTGAAGACAAGTTAGGAAGATCTTCAGGGGCTTAGTGTTAGGTTTATTTAAGGGGTTTTTTGGTTAGATTAGGGGTATGTGGGTGGTGGGTTGTAATGTTGGGGGGGCTATTGTATGTTTTTTTTACAGGCAAAAGAGCAGAATTCTTTGGGGCATGCCCCGCAAAAGGCCCTTTTAAGGGCTGGTAAGGTAAAAGAGCTTTTCAATTTTTATTTTAGAATAGGGTAGGGCATTTTTTTATTTTGGGGGGCTTTGTTATTTTATTAGGGGGCTTAGAGTAGGTGTAATTAGTTTAAAATTGTTGTAATATTTTTATAATGTTTGTAAATTATTTTTTTATTTTTTGTAACTTAGTTCTTTTTTTATTTTTTGTAACTTAGTTCTTTTTTTATTTTTTGTACTTTAGTTAGTGTATTTATTTGTATTTAATTTATTTATTGATAGTGTAGTGTCAGGTTTAATTGTAGATAATTGTAGGTAGTTTATTTAATTAATTTATTGATAGTGTAGTGTTAGGTTTAATTGTAACTTAGGTTAGGATTTATTTTACAGGTAATTTTGTAATTATTTTAACTAGGTAGCTATTAAATAGTTATTAACTATTTAATAGCTATTGTACCTGGTTAAAATAAATACAAAGTTGCCTGTAAGATAAAAATTAATCCTAAAATAGCTACATTATAATTATAATTTATATTGTAGCTATATTAGGGTTTATTTTACAGGTAAGTATTTAGCTTTAAATAGGAATAATTTATTTAATAAGATTTATTTTATTTTGTAAGATAAAAATTATATTTAACTTAGGGGGGTGTTAGTGTTAGGGTTAGACTTAGCTTTAGGGGTTAATACACTTATTAGAGTAGCGGCGAGGTCCGGTCGGCAGATTAGGGGTTAATACTTGAAGTTAGGTGTCGGTGATGTTAGGGAGGGCAGATTAGGGGTTAATACTATTTTTTATAGGGTTTTTGAGGCGGGAGTGAGGCAGATTAGGGGTTAATAACTTTATTATAGTAGCGGTGAGGTCCGGTCGGCAGATTAGGCGTTAATAATTGTAGGTAGGTGGCGGCGACATTGGGGACGGCAGATTAGCGGTTAATAAATATAATATAGGGGTCGGCGGTGTTAGGGGCAGCAGATTAGGGGTTCATAGGGATAATGTAGGTTGCGGCGGTGTACGGAGCGGCAGATTAGGGGTTAATAATAATATGCAGGGGTCAGCGATAGCGGGGGCGGCAGATTAGGGGTTAATAACTGTAAGGTTAGGGGTGTTTAGACTCGGGGTTCATGTTAGGGTGTTAGGTGCAGACTTAGGAAGTGTTTCCCCATAGGAAACAATGGGGCTGCGTTAGGATCTGAACGCTGCTTTTTTGCAGGTGTTAGATTTTTTTTCAGCTCAAACGGCCCCATTGTTTCCTATGGGGGAATCGTGCATGAGCACGTTTTTGAAGCTGGCCGGGTCCATAAGCACCACTGGTATTTAGAGTTGCAGTGGCGGTAAATTATGCTATACGCTCCCTTTTTGGAGTCTAACGCAGCCCTTCTGTGAACTCTAAATACCAGCGGTATTTAAAAGGTGCGGGGGAAAAAACG
Source organism: Bombina bombina (assembly GCF_027579735.1). Classification (NCBI taxonomy): domain Eukaryota; kingdom Metazoa; phylum Chordata; class Amphibia; order Anura; family Bombinatoridae; genus Bombina; species Bombina bombina. The sequence goes on along the minus strand of NC_069499.1, from coordinate 1,420,657,861 downwards.
CACCCCTTTGGCCGCAGAACTCTAAATCTAGGCAAATGTCAGTAGTTATTATTTCTTTTAACACCTTTTTTTTTACTCCCTGTAAAGCAGTGCAGAATCTGGCGAATCTGGCAGAATCTGTTGGTATAATACAAAGATACTAATAAGATTAAAAAAAAATATTTTTTGTATATGCAATTGCTTCTTAGAGTTTCAGGGCCAGATTACAAGTGGAATATAGCATATGATTACAAGTTTAATATAACATATAATATCTGCAGGTGATAACAAGTTAAAAAAGCTTAAAAGTATATGGTTCCATAATACTTAATAAGAACAATCGATAGTAACATAATTAATAATAAAAAACAATTTTAAAAAAGATTAGAGCAATACAAATAAAATACAGTAGGGTAACTGTATATTATTGTAAAACATGTATGGATTGGAGGTCCTAAGAGACAACAGTGGGGAATGGGGTCGTGGGACCAGAGAGAAAGAGTATATGTGGTAATACCAAAAGAAAAAATGTGTGGAATTCAATAAAAAATCAATAAAAAATGTCAATAAAAAATGACAATAAAAAATGAATAAAGTCTAGTAAATTGTAGTCTATAAGTCAATTAAGATATCCTCGTGATCCAAATGTGTGGAAATCCAATGCAAAATAATGAAATAATAATAATAATAATATAAAGTCTAAAAAGTTGTGATGTATGAGTCAGTTATAATATCCTCGTGATCCAAGTGTAAATCCAAAAAATCCAAAAAATATATGTGCATCAGTGATTGTGATAATACTGAAAGTAATCCAACAGTGAAAAATCCAATATAAACAATATAAAAAAATGTCATAAATCAGACAGTGAAAAAACTGTGAGCACTGGTTAGCAAAAGTTACTGTGAACAAGCTTCATAAAAAGTACTTGATATAAAAAACAAATATAGAAATAAAATCCTGTGAAAAAATATAAGAAGATCCAATCCCTGTGGAAAAAGAAAAATACAACATAGAGCAGTATTGTTTAAAATAAGTTTACAATAATAGGAATAAAACTCACCATATATGCCAACGTGTTTCGGCCCACCAGTAGGGCCTTTATCAAGACTGATATATGGTTCGTGAGATTGCTTGTTATATACCTGTTTGGGTTGTGAAATTTGCGCCAAATTTCCTAATTGCGCCAAAAATTTACCTTTAGACCCGGAAGTAAAGATAAACCGGATGTGGGGGTTCCGGTATTAGATTTGGCCTATTCCGTAGTATCGTGATATATTACAATATTTTAGCCCATCTTTACCTAATGCGGTAGTGTTCAACAATTATTATCTTCGTGTGCTGATATCCCTATAGGCTGATTGGGTAGTAGGTACCTGTTAAGTGGTTGTTTACCTTTTTGGCGTCTAAGGCCGGATATCCGGTTTCGCCGCTAGACCGGAAGTGAATAAGAACCGGAAGTTGACTAAAACCGGAAGTCGGTTTATTTCGTCAAAACCGGAACTTGCCTAAAAAGGGGGTAGACATGTGTCTGAGAGGTGTTCAGTATTACAAAAAACTGATAAGTGTATTGTGACTCCTAATGATATAACATAGTTCGTATATTTTGTTTAAGAGATATTATATGGTATTGGAACTTAATTATAACATGTGTAACTTAGATCGTCCACCTATTGTTACAGGTAAATATTCATGTGAACCTATGATGTGGTATCTGTATCTTAAGTATGAACCTATTAAAAATTGTATAGTAAATATTAATTGGTAAATGTAATAGATCTAATCCTTAAAATAATAGATAATAAGGCGGATTGTTATATCGGTTCTCTGGGTGAATAACTTATATATTATCTAGAGTATAGATGGGTCATTAGGATTATGACCTGTCTGTAATTTTCCATTGAGGAATTGGTAAATCCAGACTGCTAGACAGTGATAAAAAGATCAGAGTCGTGTTAAAATTGACATTAATTGGAAAACATTAGCTTAAAAACGACAAGAATAGGAGGAGTAAATCTCCTGATTATTTTGTAGTTATAGATAGTTATTATAAATGGAGAACCGTATATTCTAATAGTTGAGATAGTGTGCTGGGGAAGTGTTTAGAACCTTAAATTAAACTACTGGCTTAGTTACAAGTATACATAGAGTGGTGTTCCCATATAGATATCTGTGTCTATTATAAAGGTGTTGTAGATGTTCAATATGTAGGGTCATTCATTTCAGATGTAATAGATGGGATAAGTCCTCCTTATTATTGAGGCCCTTAGGATAAAGACAGTCAAGTTCGTAGATCCATCTTGATTCGGCTACAAGAAGTTTTCTTTCATAATCCCCGCCTCTCCAATTAGGTCTAATTCATTGAATCCCATAATAGCTGAAGTCTTTAAGGTTGCTTTTGTGGTAAATAGTGAAGTGTTTATACATAGCGGTTTCAGTGTTTCCGTGTTCGACTTGTAAGATGTGTTCTCGAATCCTGTCTTTTAATGGTCTTGAGGTTTAGCCCACATATTGCAGTCCACAGCTGCATTGGATTACGTATATTACACCCTTGCTTGTACACTTTATAAGGTCTTTAATTAGATGTTCCATCCTAGAGTTGTTAGATGTAAATTTCTTAGTTTTAAGACCTCTTTTGCATGCTTTGCAATTTATGCATGGGAAAAAGCCTTTGATTGTTTTGCCAAAGACATCTTGTACTCCTGCTATTCTGGAGCGTGGGACACTAGGTGATAGCATGTTCCTTAGATTGTCCGATTTCTTATAGATGAATTTTGGTTTGTCTGCCAGTGTTTCCCCTATGGTGTCATCGTTTTTCAATAGAGGCCAGTTCTTTTCAATTATTCTCTCTATCAGATATCGATTCTCACAATATTGTGTGATGAATCCTACATCAATAGTATTCTTGTCATTTGATGTCTCATTTTTCTTGTCTTTATACTTGAGGAGTTCATTACGATCTTTTTTTCGAACTTCTTCAATCTCTTTGTCTATCATTTCTTCCTCATATCCTCTTTCTATGAAACGTGCTTTGAGGGTCTCGGCTTGTGTCTCCCATAGGTCAGGGTCTGAGCAATTTTTTCTCAGTCTAAGTAACTGTCCCTTGGGGATATTTCTTTTCCACCTGGAATGGTGGCAGCTGTTAATGTGTATGTAGTGACTACAGTCCACAGGTTTGAAGTGTGTTGATGTTTTGATTTTGTTGTTTTCGACTGTGATCCTAAGGTCTAGAAAGGTGATCTCTGAGCTACTTATGTCATAGGTGAATTTGAGGTTATGGATGTTATTGTTCATAACCACAATGGTATGTTCCAGGTCTTCTCTTGTGCCCTTCCATATCATTAAAATATCATCTATGTATCGATGATATGAGACCAGGTCCGCGCCTGCTGGGCAGGAATCCCAGAAGATTGATTCCCATTTGCCCATGTACAGGTTGGCATAGCTAGGCGCGAACCTGGTCCCCATGGCTGTGCCACACAGTTGTTTATAAAAGGTCCCATTGTGGTTGAAGTAATTATGGGTTAGGATATAGGAGATCCCTTCAAGGATGAATGTCTTCTTATCCCATCTATTACATCTGAAATGAATGACCCTACATATTGAACATCTACAACACCTTTATAATAGACACAGATATCTATATGGGAACACCACTCTATGTATACTTGTAACTAAGCCAGTAGTTTAATTTAAGGTTCTAAACACTTCCCCAGCACACTATCTCAACTATTAGAATATACGGTTCTCCATTTATAATAACTATCTATAACTACAAAATAATCAGGAGATTTACTCCTCCTATTCTTGTCGTTTTTAAGCTAATGTTTTCCAATTAATGTCAATTTTAACACGACTCTGATCTCTCACTGTCTAGCAGTCTGGATTTACCAATTCCTCAATGGAAAATTACAGACAGGTCATAATCCTAATGACCCATCTATACTCTAGATAATATATAAGTTATTCACCCAGAGAACCGATATAACAATCGGCCTTATTATCTATTATTTTAAGGATTAGATCTATTACATTTACCAATTAATATTTACTATACAATTTTTAATAGGTTCATACTTAAGATACAGATACCACATCATAGGTTCACATGAATATTTACCTGTAACAATAGGTGGACGATCTAAGTTACACATGTTATAATTAAGTTCCAATACCATATAATATCTCTTAAACAAAATATACGAACTATGTTATATCATTAGGAGTCACAATACACCTATCAGTTTTTTGTAACACTGAACACCTCTCAGACACATGTCTACCCCCTTTTTAGGCAAGTTCCGGTTTTGAAGAAATAAACCGACTTCCGGTTTAGTCAACTTCCGGTTCTTATTCACTTCCGGTCTAGCGGCGAAACCGGATATCCGGCCTTAGACGCCAAAAAGGTAAACAACCACTTAACAGGTTCCTACTACCCAATCAGCCTATAGGGATATCAGCACACGAAGATAATAATTGTTGAACACTACCGCATTAGGTAAAGATGGGCTAAAATATTGTAATATATCACGATACTACGAAATAGGCCAAATCTAATACCGGAACCCCCACATCCGGTTTATCTTTACTTCCGGGTCTAAAGGTCAATTTTTGGCGCAATTAGGAAATTTGGCGCAAATTTCACAACCCAAACAGGTATATAACAAGCAATCTCACCAACCATATATCAGTCTTGATAAAGGCCCTACTGGTGGGCCGAAACGCGTTGGCATATATGGTAAGTTTTATTCCTATTATTGTAAACTTATTTTAAACAATACTGCTCTATGTTGTATTTTTCTTTTTCCACAGGGATTGGATCTTCTTATATTTTTTCACAGGATTTTATTTCTATATTTGTTTTTTATATCAAGTACTTTTTATGAAGCTTGTTCACAGTAACTTTTGCTAACCCGTGCTCACAGTTTTTTCACTGTCTGATTTATGACATTTTTTGATATTGTTTATATTGGATTTTTCACTGTTGGATTACTTTCAGTATTATCACAATCACTGATGCACATATATTTTTTGGATTTTTTGGATTTACACTTGGATCACGAGGATATTATAACTGACTCATACATCACAACTTTTTAGACTTTATATTATTATTATTATTTTTTCATTATTTTGCATTGGATTTCCACACATTTGGATCACGAGGATATCTTAATTGACTTATAGACTACAATTTACTAGACTTTATTCATTTTTTATTGTCATTTTTTATTGTCATTTTTTATTGTCATTTTTTATTGTCATTTTTTATTGACATTTTTTATTGATTTTTTATTGAATTCCACACATTTTTTCTTTTGGTATTACCACATATACTCTTTCTCTCTGGTCCCACGACCCCATTCCCCACTGTTGTCTCTTAGGACCTCCAATCCATACATGTTTTACAATAATATACAGTAACCCTACTGTATTCTATTTGTATTGCTCTAATCTTTTTTAAAATTGTTTTTTATTATTAATTATGTTACTATCGATTGTTCTTATTAAGTATTATGGATCCATATACTTTTAAGCTTTTTTAACTTGTTATCACCTGCAGATATTATATGTTATATTAAACTTGTAATCATATGCTATATTACATTTATTAAATTTGTCAATTTGGGCTATTTTAAGATACCTATTGTGCTATTGTATTTAATGACACTTTTAGTTCACACCCATATTTAGACCTAGCCTTTCACTAGGCGCTCCTAACACATCACAATTCTTTTAGACTCTTTTCTTGGGTATCTAGAGACCCAATTGTTATAGGAGCTTGGGTCTTGGCAGTTAGCGCCGTCGGATAGATCATATTCTAATATATAATCCAGATTACAAGTGGTGCTCCCGCTCGAGCGTAAACTTTGCTAGAAGTAATATATTTGCACACACCAGGTTGTGCTGGTATTGCAAGTTGTAAAAGTAAAAAGTTTTTGTGCGAGCGAAACCCGATGCACACTAACTTCCGAACTTCACAATATCACAACCATGTAACGTATTATCCTCATAGAAGTCAATGGAGAGCGCAGAAAAAAACTAACACCTATCGGTTGCACGCTACCCAGCAAGAGTTATGAAAATTTCATATTCCAATGTTCTTCACTTACAGAACAATGTAATTTTTATTGCAAATATATATTTCTATATATATCTGTATATACCTATTTATCTATATCTTTATCATATACAGTATATATATAGTACATTATCATATATATATATATATATATTACATTATCATATATATATATATATACATATATATATATATATATATATATATATTTAATAATAAAAATAAATCTATGTGAAATACATAGGAATGTAAAACATGCTTAAAGCGCTTTGTGTTTTGCGCTTTAAGTCTAAGGCGGTGTCGGTTTACCGCACATAAACTATTGCTAATCTTGAAGCATGTTTTTGAAATGTAATTTTTATTATTAAATACATATTTCTATATATATCATATAATGTTAATGTAAAATAGATACCTATATAGGAATAGATATTTCTAAAGTGTGAAAAAAGCTGAAAAAAGTTATCGCACACGCACAACTGTTCTGATGCAACTTTTAATCTAGCCCACAATGTCACCAATTTTTAAGTAATAATTTTGAACATAAGTAGATCATTTAAAAAATTGCACACGTTTAGAAATACATTTTTTTTAGTGAGAGTATAACTCCCAAACTTCCCAAGATTGTTATATTTCCCCAAACATTACTCAACTAAACAAAGAGAAAGTTTCTGAACTCTCTCAGCGTCCTATAATATAACCAGGAAATGTTTGGCAGTTTGCTATGGAACATATTCTGATTGTTTTGTGGATATTTTCCTGGAAGAGTTCTCAAAGATGTCCTATCTATAACACATATAATTACATGTCATAAAATACTATTATATTTTCTAGCTTCCTAAAAAGATAAGCTGATTATCTTTTAATAACATTTTATTTGTAAGAGGATCCAACAAATTAACCAGCATCCTTTATATTGCAGCATAGTGTATGCAAAATTAAGCAAAAACTGCACTCTATACTTAGGTCCAGATTACAATATTTTTTTCCCGCTTGCGCACAAACTGCACTCGAATAAAAAAAAATTGTGTTGCCGAATTAAATTGCATATTAAAAGTTGAACATAAAAAGTTAGTGCGCGAGTAAAAGACTCAGGCACGCTAACTTCAGGACTTTAGATATGATGACCATGTTAAATCCCTCTACCCATAGATTTCAAAGGGGCACGCTAATCCGACACTGCACTAGATAAACTACACAAAAGCCAAAGGTGTAATACTTTACATTCCTATGTTCTGCACATAGAAGAAAAAGTTTTTATTTTTTATATTTCTCTCTATATATATGAATATTTTTTTGTAAAATATATATCTATACATATATATCTATATGAATCTATACAGATATTTAGATAGATAGATTTTTATATATATATATATATATATATATATATATATATATAACACATAGAAACACCCAGCACTCACCAGCTAGCTCACAGCTAAGATAAAATCACAACTGGAAAGGTTAGTCACCGCATCTGGCCAAATGGGAAAGCTCAGGCACCACGTCAAGGTCCTTTCCTTAGCCTGAGTCCCTAAGACAGGCACACCATCATGCGAGCTCACAAAGCTAAACAAACTGAGAACAAAGAAGGGGTGCACAGGTGGCTGTAATCACCCATAGAAAATACAAAACATGGAAGGGAACTGCACTCCAAGACCGGATCAGGTACACATCCTGTGACTCAGTAACATCCAGCCCTGGGTGCTAAATAGCACTCCAAAAAAAAGCTGTGATGTCACCAGAGCCACAGGCAGTTAACCCCAGTCCGGAATGGGTGCAAGAACCAAGGGAGATTACAAATAAAAAGTAATACAACACATAGAAACACCCAGCACTCACCAGCTAGCTCACAGCTAAGATAAAATCACAACTGGAAAGGTTAGTCACCGCATCTGGCCAAATGGGAAAGCTCAGGCACCACGTCAAGGTCCTTTCCTTAGCCTGAGTCCCTAACACAGGCACACCATCATGCGAGCTCACAAAGCTAAACAAACTGAGAACAAAGAAGGGGTGCACAGGTGGCTGTAATCACCCATAGAAAATACAAAACATGGAAGGGAACTGCACTCCAAGACCGGATCAGGTACACATCCTGTGACTCAGTAACATCCAGCCCTGGGTGCTAAATAGCACTCCAAAAAAAAGCTGTGATGTCACCAGAGCCACAGGCAGTTAACCCCAGTCCGGAATGGGTGCAAGAACCAAGGGAGATTACAAATAAAAAGTAATACAACACATAGAAACACCCAGCACTCACCAGCTAGCTCACAGCTAAGATAAAATCACAACTGGAAAGGTTAGTCACCGCATCTGGCCAAATGGGAAAGCTCAGGCACCACGTCAAGGTCCTTTCCTTAGCCTGAGTCCCTAACACAGGCACACCATCATGCGAGCTCACAAAGCTAAACAAACTGAGAACAAAGAAGGGGTGCACAGGTGGCTGTAATCACCCATAGAAAATACAAAACATGGAAGGGAACTGCACTCCAAGACCGGATCAGGTACACATCCTGTGACTCAGTAACATCCAGCCCTGGGTGCTAAATAGCACTCCAAAAAAAAGCTGTGATGTCACCAGAGCCACAGGCAGTTAACCCCAGTCCGGAATGGGTGCAAGAACCAAGGGAGATTACAAATAAAAAGTAATACAACACATAGAAACACCCAGCACTCACCAGCTAGCTCACAGCTAAGATAAAATCACAACTGGAAAGGTTAGTCACCGCATCTGGCCAAATGGGAAAGCTCAGGCACCACGTCAAGGTTCTTTCCTTAGCCTGAGTCCCTAACACAGGCACACCATCATGCGAGCTCACAAAGCTAAACAAACTGAGAACAAAGAAGGGGTGCACAGGTGGCTGTAATCACCCATAGAAAATACAAAACATGGAAGGGAACTGCACTCCAAGACCGGATCAGGTACACATCCTGTGACTCAGTAACATCCAGCCCTGGGTGCTAAATAGCACTCCAAAAAAAAGCTGTGATGTCACCAGAGCCACAGGCAGTTAACCCCAGTCCGGAATGGGTGCAAGAACCAAGGGAGATTACAAATAAAAAGTAATACAACACATAGAAACACCCAGCACTCACCAGCTAGCTCACAGCTAAGATAAAATCACAACTGGAAAGGTTAGTCACCGCATCTGGCCAAATGGGAAAGCTATATTTATATTTATATATACAGTATATATATATTTCAAAATAAAAAGATTTTTTTCTAAGTGAAGAACATAGGAATTTTATGCATATCTATTCAAAACACATTAACATTGCAAAAATAAATAAATGAAATAGCATATTTCTAGGTATTTGACTGGGATAGGCTAAAAAATGTATATAGATGTGTATATACATTTATACATTTGTATTTATGGGTTTATATATGTGTATCTATGTATGTGTGTACATACATATTTACACATATAAACACATAAGTACACAAATATTTATTGATATTAAAATTATATTTTTTTATTTAAAAAGTATGTATACAGTGGGGCAAAAAAGTATTTAGTCAGCCACCAATTGTGCAAGTTCTCCTACTTAAGAAGATGAGAGAGGCCTGTAAATCTCATCATAGGTATACCTCAACTATGAGAGACAAAATGTGGAAACAAATCCAGACAATCACATTTTCTGATTTGGAAAGAATTTATTTGCATATTATGGTGGAAAATAAGTATTTGGTCACCTACAAACAAGCAAGATTTCTGGCTCTCACATACCTGAATCTTCTTCTTTAAGAGGCTCCTCTGTCCTCCACTCATTACCTGCATTAATGGCACCTGTTTGAACTTGTTATCAGTATAAAAGACACCTGTCCACAACCTCAAACAGTCACACTCCAAATTCCACTATGGTGAAGACCAAAGAGCTGTCGAAGGACACCAGAAACAAAATTGTAGATCTGCACCAGGCTGGGAAGACTGAATCTGCAATAGGCAAGCAGCTTGGTGGGAAGAAATCAACTGTGGGAGCAATAATTAGAAAATGGAAGACCACAAGACCACTGATAATCTCCCTCGATCTGAGGCTCCACGCAAGATCTCACCCCGTGGGGTCAAAATGATTACAAGAATGGTGAGCAAACATCCCAGAACCACATGGGGGGACCTAGTGAATGACCTGCAGAGAGCTTGGACCAACGTAACAAAGGCTACCATCAGTAACACACTACGCCACCAGGGACTCCGATCCTGCAGTGCCAGACGTATCCCCCTGCTTAAGCCAGTACATGTCCGGGCCCATCTGAAGTATGCTAGAGACTATTTGGATGATCCAGAAGTGGATTGAGAGAATGTCATATGGTCAGATGAAACCAAAGTAGAACTGTTTGGTAGAAACACAACTCATTGTGTTTGGAAGAGAGAGAATGCTGAGTTGCAACCAAAGAACACCATACCTGCTGTGAAGCATGGGGGTGGCAACATCATGCTTTGGGGCTGTTTCTCTGCAAAGGGAACAGGACTACTGATCTGTGTGCATGAATGTGTACATGAATGAATGGGGCCATGTATCGTGAGATTTTGAGTGCAAACCTCCTTCCATCAGCAAGGGCATTGAAGATGAAACATGGCTGGGTCTTTAAGCATGACAATGATCCCAAACACACCGCCAGGGCAATGAAGGAGTGGCTTCGTAAGAAGCATTTCAAGGCCCTGGAGTGGCCTAGCCAGTCTTCAGATCTCAACCTATAGAAAACCTTTGGAGGGAGTTGAAAGACTGTGTTGCCCAGCGACAGCCCCAAAACATCATTGCTCTAGAGGAGATCTGCATGCAGGAATGGGCCAACATACCAGCAACAGTGTGTGACAACCTTGTGAAGACTTACAGAAAATGTTTGACCTCTGTCATTGCCAACAAAGGCTATATAACAAAGTATTGAGATGAACTTTTGATATGGACCAAATACTTATTTTCCACCATAATTTGCAAATAAATTATTTCCAAATCAGACAATGTGATTGCCTGGATTTGTTTCCACATTTTTTCTCTCATAGTTGAGGTAAACCTATGATGAAAATGACAGGCCTCTCTCATCTTCTTAAGTGGGAGAACTTGCACAATTGGTGGCTGACTAAATACTTTTTTTCCCCACTGTATGAGTGTAATGCTTTATTTTAATATTTTTTGTATGTGTGTTGTGAATTTTTTTTACCCTTACTTTCAACTTACACATTCCTTAAAGTCTCAGGTTGCGCTAATTCTTCTAGTGCTATTTGGGAGTTCTATAGGTTGCTCTAAAGTGATATCAGCCGCACTAACCCTTCTCTGGTAAATGCAATTTACCATGGACTTGTAATATGAAGTAGCATGCTAATGTTAGCACAGTCAAGCGATATTGCGTATTGCGACTCGTGCTATCATTAGTGTGCCTCTTGTAATCTGTGCCTTAATTAGTAGGGCTTTGTTAAATCCATGAGTCCCACATGCATTGTATACCAAATGGTGCACAAACTTGCACAACCTATGCTCATTATAGTTGGTATTTGAAAAAAGAGCGCAGTAAAATACATAGGAAGTGGTCTGTCTTCTTGTTGAAAGAATCTATACTGACATTTGATGCCTTTTTATTGAAAAAGTAGAGTTTCCGATTAATGAGCTTTAGTACAGCTGAGCTTGGAAAGAAATGATGATCAACATTGAATTGACCCCATGCCTCAGTTTAGCCCTAACAACCACACTTAAAAGATAGGGAAGCTGCAGATGGGGTATTTTGTGGGGGTAATAGAGGTGTGGGGGGTATCATAGGGAGATAAATTGTGCACTGAGTCATGGTTGCAGTTAGGGTTAATTGGTCTGCTGTGAGGGTTAATTGCAGTGTGTGGATTGAACAAAGGTGGTGAGGGTTTTGTTAGGATATCATGGTTTGGATGAAAGGGCAACAACACTTGCTGCTTTGCTGTATAAGCTTCAGTGTTTTATCAGATGTGGTCAGAAACTTTCTGGCAGGTGGTCATATGAACTAGACATAAGCAGAAGGAAACAATTATTTATCGAGCTGCATAAAGTGAACTGTCAGTAAATTAAAGCAGTAGTGGGATTAGGTGGAAAAAATGAAGCCACTATGTGAAATCTGCTGCTGCTAGATTTGTTTCCAGAAATGTAATTTTAGTGGCCTGCATAAAATTCATGAGTGATCACATATCCAAAATGATTTCTGCTCCTCCTCAAGTTGCTGTTTTATTTTTCACTTTAACCAACATAGCTACAGTCTTTAGCACAATGTATAATTATCTCACAACTAAGGCACCTAGTAGAAAATGCAGATATTTTTATGGTTACAGGTTCTCCTAAAATACCCCTTGGTTAATCCTCTATGATTAAATTCAGTAAATGATTAAACAGTCAACGAGCCAAAATTGTTTTTTTGTTTGGTTGTTTTTTTGTTTTCATTAACTCTTAAGTTGACTAACTTTTGTGGCTTGAATTGATTATTAATATGAAAAACACACATGCTTAATTTAAGGGTCCTATTTCCATCCGAAGAGAATGCAAAATGTCTTGTAAGGGTTTTTTCTTTTTTTTCTGATTTAAGGACATTCAAAGTATTAGAAAGCTTTAGCAATAGTTTTTGTGGTTTAGCAATAATTTCCATTGTGAATAGTTGATACAGTTATTCCAATACATCAGATAGCACTTTTCAAGCACATATTTGCAGGGTTTTGGATTTATTTAAAGGGGCACGAAGCTCAAAATTAAACTATCATATTTCAGATAAAGCAAGCAATTAAAAAAACAAAAACTTCCAATTTGCTTCTGTTATCAAATGTTTTCTGTTCCTTTGTTGAAGATCATACCTATGTAGGCTTAGGGTAAGCACATGTCCGGAGCACTACATGGAAGAAGTTTTGCAACAATTTAACAATGTTGGACATAGTTGCAAACACTACTTCCATTATAATTGTAAATATCGATGCAACTGCTATGGCTCACAGAACATTGGGCATTCTTCCCCAAGTATAAAAGCCTAGCTAGTTGCATAATGTACCATCCATTAGCAGCTGAGGGAAAGTGAATTATTCTCTGCTTAACACTATTTTCACATCCCGCAGACCTTGAAACAGAACTCTGGGGCACATTGGCTTCTAAATAACTTTGCAGGTTTCTACACCTGCATCTACTGGGCCTGACACTCAAAATTTCCCCCTCTTACCCCTTCATCTCTCCAGCCTCTGCCATTGTCTAACTTTTTTGTTTGTTTATTTATCAACCAGGAAGTTAGTGTCATAAGCATACAAAAATCATGCCCTGTATTTTATATGGTGGTGTAAACATGTTTTGTCTGCTGAAAAAACAAGGTATAATTTGTGTAATCACCTCACAGAAAAAAAAGTTAAAATGTATGTGTAAATGCAATGAGGGCCAAACAACTAACCTCAGCACAAGGGTGTGAAAATGGCTTAGCTTAACTTCAAAGAAGAATTAGTGAGAGGATTTTCTGTCTCACCACTGAGCAACAGAGTTTAGAAATGTATTCATCAATTTATAAGCATAAATTTTTAGTCAGTAAACGACCAGGTCACTGGCCTGAAAGCAGGAGTATAATAGGTCAGCAAATTGTAGGGTTTAAACCAATCATGTAGTAAGAAACAGACCAGATCAAAAACTTCAAGGAAATAGGACAGGACTTGCCAAACCTGTAGCCAAAGACAATGGGGACGATTTATCATGCTTGATACCCCTGTTTCCGTGCGAGCCTTCTAAAGACCGCTGCTCCATAACTTGCCCGCCTGCTCTGTGGCCGCAGACAGAAATCAACCCAATCGAATATGAAAACAACCCCTGCTAGCGGCCGATTGGCCGTGAATATACAGGGGGCGCCATTTCACCAGCAGTTCACAAGAAGCATATCATGTCCGCTCGCACTTTGATAAATCAACCCCTAAATAAAGTCCAGAGAACTGTATACTTATCATATGGGTTTAATCGTTCACTAAATTACAAACATTTTAATGATTTTTGTCTAGCAATCGTAGGTAACATTACTTCAGTATACTTTAAATAATAATAATATAAAAAAAAAAGTTTTAAGTTACATCATTTGGCCAAAGTTTGACAAGGCAGATATAATGTTAGGACCTACATATCAGGATTACCTACATAAGTGTTTTTTGCAGACTGATTATTCTGTGGTCAATCGATGTAACTAAAATCATATTTTTTTTATAAGTAAATTAAATTGATTATCCCTTGCATAGGTATGCTAGACACAAATATTTCATTGCTGTTATTTAATGATCTAATGTTCGGAGTACTCCCCTTTCTGCTGTATTGTTCACTTTTGATATGTACAGTAGATGTATAGAGCCTACACCCTATACCCTTATGTGCTTCATATAGAGTTTTTCTTTCAAAGCCTTTATAAGTTAGAGGTACAATTTCAGGCATTGATAGACAGATTCAGGATTGTCAGCACATATGACAAAGCAGGTACAGTGTTAATTCCAGCACATCAGGATTACCTGGGTGAGATTTGCAGATTTATTTTATTCTAGTGAAAGGATGCAACCAAAACCCTGCTTTTATTTCATGCATATTTTTATAATGTTTTAACTTTGCATAGGAGTGCTGGACAATCTAGAAATGTATATAGTGGCTGTGATCTCTACTGGGACACACTGGCATGCACACTGGAGACTCCAGGTCTTAGAAATTGAGGACCCAGTGTTTGCATTTAAGGAAGTAACACCATTAAACACATCTTTAAACAGAATTTTTTTTAATAAATATATACAATTTAGGATTAGGTAAACACAAATTTTAAAAGTTTATTATAATAATTAAATTAACCCAAAACATATTAGGCATTCGCTTTGAGTTGATTTTGAGTCACTGACAATGGTTTTAAAAATGTTTACATTGTAAAATATCATAAATCACCAAGATATCAGCCTTATGAAGCTGTGTATGTAGTTTTCTCTCATTGTTATTTTGGCAATCAAGGGGTTAGCTGTATGCACATTTATATTAACCTTATCTCTAATCTTTACCAATAACCCTAAATTGCTTTATAACAATAATAATTTCTTTATGCCGGTAACCTCAAAAACACATGATCCATTGTTAACAGAATCTTAATATATTATTACTTAATGTGTCTATACAATTAGTGGATGTTACCTAGACAACACATGAGAATGCCAACCATTGTAAACCTTATGCATCTTGCAATAACACAGCAAAAACACTAAAATCACATTAAAGATTGCTATGTTATTAAAGGGACAGTCAACACCAGAATTTTTGTTGTTTAAAAAGAAAGATAATCCCTTTATTACCCATTCCCCAGTTTTGCATAACCAATACTGTTATAGAAATACACTTTTTACCTCTGTGATTACCTTGTATCTAAGCCTCTGCCAACTACCCCCTTATTTCAGTTCTTTTGACAGACTTGCATTTTAGTCAATCGGTGCTCACTCCAGGGTAACTTCACGTGCATGAGCTTAATGTTATCTATATGAAAAACATGAACGTATGCCCTCTAGTGGTCAAAATGCATTCAGATTAGAGGCAGTCTTCAAAGTCTAAGAAATTAGCATATGAACCTCCTAGAATTAGCTTTCAACTAAGAATATGAAGAGAAAAAAGCTAATTTGGTGATAAAAGTAAATTGGAAAGTTGTTTAAAATTACATTCCCTATTTAAATCATGAAAGTTTTTTTTGGACTCGACTGTCCCTTTAAATCATTATGTCAAGTATTTATACATTATTATTAAATATTTTAACACTTGATGTAATGAATGGTTATAACAAATTATTTTCATTCGTTATTACATACAGATGTGTTTTAAAGGTTCAGAAACACTGATAAGATATAGAGGGGGGGGGCCTATCTATCAAAATGTCAACCGTAAATACGCCGTAATTGTTGCGAGATTGATCCGGCCTAGTTATCAAAGCCTCAAGATAGGCAAATGTTGAAATTTGTGATGTAACATACGATCCCGTGATCTCAATAAGACGCAGATCAATGCTTACGTTATTACAGATGTTCCGAAAACGCATTCGACTCTATTTGACACTTTTTCCAATTTATCAAATAGTTAAAGGGACACTGAACCCAAAATTTGATTCAGATAGAACATGCAATTTTAAGAAACTTTCTAATTTACTCCTATTATCAAATTTTCTTCGTTCTCTTGCCATCTTTATTTGAAAAGAAGCTTTTTTTGCCCTCAGAACTCTGGACAGCACGTTTTTATTGGTGGATGAATTTATCCACCAATCAGCAAGGACAACCCATGTGTTCACCAAAAATGGGCCGGCATCTAAACTTACATTCTTGCATTTCAAATAAAGATACCAAGAGAATGAAGAAAATTTGATAATAGCAGTAAATTAGAAAGATGCTTAAAATTGCATGCTCTGTCTAAATCATGAAAGAAAAAATTTGGGTTCAGTGTCCCTTTAACAGGTACGCTCGCGGCTCTTCGGACGTATCATACCTGGTTTTCAATCCGCCACCTTTGAGGCCGCGGATGCCATAGAAATCAATGGGAGTCTGAAAGCACCGAAAGCTTATGTTCGATGCTGCAAGATAATGAAATATACCCCATTGATTTATATGCTAGAAAACAAGTTACGTATATACCTAACACCCTAACATAAACCCCGAGTCTAAACACCCCTAATCTGCCTCCGACATCGTTGCAACTTAAATAAAATGTATTAACCCCTTTCCGCCGCTCTCCACCGCTCTCCACCACTGTAGCCACTAAATAAACTTATTAAACCCTAAACCTATGGACTCCCACATCACCACCACTAACTAAACCTATTAACCCCTAAACCGTCAGCCCCCCACATCGCAAAAAACTAAATTAAGCTATTAACCTCTAAACATAACAAGCCCATAACTTTAAATTAAAATTACAACATCCCTATCTTAATATAAATTAAAACTTACCTGTAGAATTAAAAGAAACTAATTTTAAACTATTAATTAACCTACCCTAACTATTATACTAAAATTAAATTAAATTGCCAATTAAATAAACTAAATTACATATTAAAAAACCTAACCCTACTAAAATTATTTAAATATACAATTAAACCTTATTAAAAGTACTCAATTACAAAAATGGGCATTGCACTTAAAAGGGCATTTAGCTCTCTTACATTGCCTAGAACCTAATCTAAAAATAAAACCCACCCAAAAAACCCTTAAAAAAACCTAACACTAACCCCAGACGATCCACTTACAGTTCTTGAAGATGAGTTCTTGAAGGATCCATCCAGATGACGAACTTATCATCCATGCTGCAAGAAGTCTTCATCCAGACGGCCTCTTCTATCTTCATCCAGCCGGCCTCTTCTATCTTCATCCAGCCGGCACGGAGGGGGTCCATCCTGAAGACATCCGATGCAGACCTCCTCTTCTTACGGTCGCCGCTGTAAACTGAAGCTTCAATGCAAGGGACATGATTCAAGATGGCATTCCTATTGGCTGATTTGAGTGTTAAATTCAAATTATCCAATAGGATGCAAGCTTCTGAAATCCTATTGGCTGTTCAAATCAGCCAATAGGATGAGAGCTACTGAAATTCTATTGGCTGTTCAAATCAGCCAAGACTTCTTGCCGCATGGATGATGACTTCGCCGGCTGGATGGATCCTTCAAGAGGGACTTCAAGAGCTGTAAGTGGATTGTCGGGGGTTAGTGTTAGGTTTTTTTAAGGGTTTTTTTGGGTGGGTTTTATTTTTAGATTATGGTCTGGGCAATGTAAAAGAGCTAAATGCAGTTTAAAGGGCAATGCCCATACAAATGCCCTTTTCAGTGCAATGCGTAGCTTAGGTTTTTTTAGAGTTAGGGTTTTTATTTGGGGGGGTTGGTTGGATGGTGGGTTTTACTGTCGGGGAGGGTGTTTGTATTTTTTTTTTACAGGTAAAAGAGCTGATATCTTTGGGGCACTTCCCCACAAAAGGTCCTTTTAAGGGCCATTGGTAGTTTATTGTAGGCTAGGGTTTTTTATTTTGGGGGGCTTTTCTATTTTGATAGGGCTATTAGATTAGGTGTAAAAAAATATTTTTGATAATTTTGTTTATTTTTCGTAATTTAGTGTTTGTTTGTTTTTGTAACAGTGTTTTTTTTTGTAATTTAGTACTTTTAATAAGGTTTAATTGTATCAACAATTTCAGTAGGGTAAGGTTTTATTAATATGTATTATTTAATTGGTAGTTTAATTTAATTTTAGTATAATAGTTAGGGTAGGTTAATTAATATTTTAAAATTAGTTTATTTTAATTTTACAGGTAAGTTTTAATTTATATTAATATAGGGATCTTGTAATTTTAATTTTAAGTTAAGGGGTTATTAGGTTTAGGGGTTAATAGCTTAATTTAGTTTTTGGCGATGTGGGAGGCCAGTGGTTTAGGGGTTATTAAGTTAATTTAGGTTGTGGCGGTGTCGGGAAGCGGCGGGATAGGGGTTAATAACTTTATTTAGGTCATGGTGGTGGCGGGATAGGGGTTAAACATTTTAGTATAGTGGTGGCGTTTAGTAAAATGGTATAAATAAAGTTGGGAAAACCACAAAAAGCAGCGTCATCGATGACTGCTAGTTAACAACAGTCCGATGCTCATTGCCCCGTATTTGGTGCGTGTGTTTTTGACGGCTTTATTTATAAATATGGAGATCATATTGAGATCCGCAGCCGCAATGTTTGCCGATGTTAGGCGAGCGTATTGACACCCGCAAATGCAATATAGTTGACGCTTTGATACATATCCCCCAGTGTGTTGCTTAGCAACTACCTTAACAGCAGAATGGACAATACTTACAGAATAGAACTAAGCGAATAAGATATCTCGCAATGCATGAACCCATTTCATGTTTATTCTTAAAGAATAGAGAACGTCTGTTTTTGAGATATGACAGTCATTTAAATTTAAAGCAAGGCCTTACACATGCTCTGCAAAATAGTTTTTGGCAAAAATGTAAATGTTTTATAAATACAATTTTTTGACCAATTTCTTTTTTAGAATGCCTTTGAATTCTTTATTCCGTATGCTGTAAATGATGGGGTTTAGCATAGGTGTCACTACTGTATAAAGAATGGACACAGCTCTGTCCTTCTCCGGTGAATAACTGTGGCGTGGTCGTAAATACATAAATACAATGGTGCCATAATAGAGAGAGACAACAATGAGGTGAGAGGTGCAAGTGGAAAAAGCCTTGTGTCTTCCTTGGGTGGAGCGGATTTTCAAAATGGTGGAGATGATTTGGATGTATGATAAGAGTGTCAACAAAAATGCACAAAGACCTACTAAGCCCCCAGAGATATACACTGATATTTCATTCAAAAGTGTGTCACTACAAGACAACCTGAAGAGTGGAGGCATCTCACAAAAATAGTGGTTGACTTGATTGGATTTGCAAAAAGGTAGCTGAAAAGTAAAAAATGCATAGTTGATAGAATTTAAGAAATTTGCGGACCATGTTCCAACAGCCATAGTAAGACAGAACTTTTTATTCATGATAGTGTTATAACGCAAAGGATTACAGATAGCGACATACCTGTCATATGCCATGATTGCCAATATTATGCATTCTGTTCCCCCAAGAGCTAAGTGAAAGTACATTTGGGCTGCACATCCTAAAAATGAAATACTTTTGTCTTGAGCTAATGTGTTAACCAAGAGCTTTGGCACTATGGTAGTTGAGAAACATAGGTCGATGGCTGAGAGATTACTCAGGAAGAAGTACATTGGGGTATGCAGTCGTGATTCAATTCTTACAACTACAATTATCACAACATTTCCTAAAACAGTGACTATATACATAGCCAAGAACAGAAAAAAGTAGGCAGTCTTGAGGTATGGAACTGTTGAGAGGCCGATAAGGATGAATCTGCTCACAGTGGTTTGGTTTTGCTCCATAGCAATCACAAGATGTATACCTGGATGTAAAGCAGAGATTAAATAATAATATTCAACAAAATGTTTATATTTGTAAATATATTAAATATGTGCATAGACAAAAAAAAGAGTTTCAGACAAGTCGTTCGTCGTGAAAGGTTTTTTTTCCGTTTTGTCCAATATTTGCTAATGTGATCATCTGAGATTAATTTTCAATGCAAAATCCATTCATCAAATATTCCAATTGGGGACCGTATTCAGACTAGCAGGGGACAAGCTGGTTAGCAGCTTAAGCTTATAAAAATAATGTAGTATCTACAGCTACTGCTACAATCTAGCAGCAGCACAATTTGTATGGGGTTCAGAACTGGACAAGAACAAAGATGAAGCTTACATACTTATTGACTGACACAGGAATTTAATGACTTTGCTAAATTGTTATTGAATAGAGCAAATATGAAAATTTGATGCCTTTTCTGTCTAAAAAAATTAATTTTGAAACTTCAAAGACCACCCCACTTCATATAACATGTCTGCCAGAAAGCCTTGCTGTCATGCCCGCACAGTATCTACAGTATATCTGAAACATATGGTGCAGAGGCTTAGGTTCTGCTTGGATTCATGCTCTATACTTCTGGATCATAGGCATTGGAATTTCTCTGGTGCTATCATAGCACTTTACTTGTTCCTGTGACTGATCTTATTTCTCTGTTTGGAGCTCTGCTAGGATAACTGTTTTTTAATATCTCATTACTGATCTTGTATTTAAATCTGCTGTGTTCCTGCATCTTTGCTCTTGCATAGAGATCAGTCTACCCATGTCCTGAACTTGGAGTCTGTAATTGTTTGCAGTCTGCAAGTCAACACATAAGTATTGTAATCAATTCTGTTTTTATGCTTTATCCTTTATTCCTGTATGAATCTAATAGCTGCAACCTGCTAAGAATTGCAAAGTGGACATCGGCCAGTGACTTTATGAAACGTACTTGATACATACTGCAATATCTCTGCCTGACTCACTTTGCTACAACCTGCTGAGATTCTAATTATTCCATTATCTCTTTATTGTCTGCTATTGGTTACCAGCTCTCAGATTATGTTTCATTCTTTTGTAAATTAAGTTCTGTTATTACTTTTAAGCCTTCAGTTGTGCCTACATGTAGATCTACTGTAAGAGTCCAATAACCAAGACGTAACCCAAAACATGACACTTGCCTATGTTTTTTTTCTGGATGCATGCAGTGGCATAACTACAGAGTTCTCAGAAGTCTCAGGTTATACTTTGGATTACACCCTTATGGGTCTGATCTGGCCTTCAGTCAGTAGTGGTATCAATACACGAGGGGCCTGGTAGCCTAGGATTTCCACCTGTATTATGCATGGATACCCTGTTTACTTCCCTGCAAAACACGACTCACATTTTAAGAAATATGTAAAGATTTGTCTTTAAAATATGGTGCCAGGGTTTCCGAGATGGCCACCACAGTGTTGCTGTATAAAATAAAAACCTGTTAAATGACCTAGATTAATATGTTTCTCCTTGTATATGGAAACGTGTCCTATATGTAGATTCATTAGTTTCATGTTACCTGTCCCCTTGGTATGGCTAAATGTGTTTTTTACATAAGTGCAGAGGTTTAGTTAAATGTCTCTATATTCATTTAGGCACATAGCTACTTTACCCTAGCTAAACTAAGGTTCTGACCTTAGAGGAGTAACGGCTGCTCTTTATATTAAATTATATTTCATAGCATGAGACCTATGTAAGGTCAGGGGCTTATAGAGCACATACAGTTCTGAGTGTATCTGTGACATGGCTCTACATTATTATGGAATGTATACTAGTTATAAATATACTTCCCAAATGCCTATTTACTGTACTCCCCCTTTCGATATGCAGATAACTTTACACCAGTTGCTTATACTTTACCCAAGCCAAGATTTTCTTAGTAACATATTTATTACTATGATAATATTCTAGGTACATCCATACTATAATTGGAGACCTAATACTAGCTTGAGAAGCACCAGTGTCATTGCAGGTTCCTTCAATCTTAGATGTAACCATGACTATGTTTAAACTAAACCTTTTGTGCTAATATTTAACATGGGTTAGGATGTGTTGCTATGACCCTTACTGCTGTTTTATTCTATAATTACCTCTATGACAACAAGACTTTAAATGCAACTACTCCTTACAGGGAGATCCCCTATTTGGCTCCGCCCCTCCTCCCTCCTCCCTGCTTAATGAGCGGTGCTTACCCGCTGAATTCCCCCCCTATAATATTTTCACTATAAGCTACTTTTAGGCCCAATAGAGGCCGCAGATCTGACTACCACGGACTATCCCACTCCCATGTAGCTAATAGGCTCTTAAGAGACCTTCTAACTAGTCAGCCAGTCACGCTACTATTTTCATAAAATCTGAGGTTGGAGAAGCTTGTCTATTTTCAGGCATGGCTATATTTTCTGTTGTTTTTTTATTTCTGTTGCCTTGCGATGTTCAACATTGTTTATTGACAAATTATGTACGCACATTTATTATTGCAAATTTACTACTGTCTGTTATTGTCTTCAACGCATAACCTCAATAAAAATATTATTAAAAAAAAACTGTCACCATATTTGTACAGGAAGGCTGCAGATTTGCACAGTTTCTGTCGCATAATTACCAAAGGGGCCCAGTGAGGTCTAGTAATGTCTCTGTATGCTTGATTTTAATTAGCTATTGTTCACTTTTTCATTCTTCCTTATTAACCTTTGCCCTGCTTGACTTCTGCGTTGATCTATTACCTGACCTGAACTTGATTAAAAAATATGCGTACAATTTGGTGCCCACTAAACTCACTCACTGTGTATACCCTTTGGCCTGTCTGTCTACTCCTATATTGCATGCCCTGGCAGAATCATCATTAGATCTAGGCTCTTGATTGGTCACATCCTGTGGTTAGTGCAGGAGCTTCTGGTCAGTTGCTCAAAATCCAGCTAGTATCTGCATTAGCTTCCAGACTGACATTAAAGGGACACTATACTGTAAAATTGTTTCTCCCTTAATGTGTTTCCAATTACTTTTTTTACCAACTGCAGAGTATAAAATGTATGAGATTTGCTTTTTAAGGTTTATTTGTGTATATGAACTTGCTGATTTTGTGTTTTGTAGCCACAACCTAATAAAATGGGTTGAGCTTGTAGGTATAATCAGATCTCATTACTTTATCACATTGTGTACATATACCTGCTTCTTTATCTTATATCTGTCTGTAAACCAAAGACCAATCCTTGGAGAGAACAATGGACAATTAACATTGTATTACGTTATCACTTCTATACCCAATTGGGAATGTAATTTCTACTGCTGGCTGTGTTTACACAGCTTATCTATAGCTTGGATCTAAGGCCAGAAACTTTCAGAAAAGGTGGGCATACCACAGGCTAAATCAATTATTTCAAATGACAATATAAGGGTAAAGGAAATACTTGTAAACAATTTAATACACTCCAGCAGGAAAAAGGAAAGTTGCAATGTCTACTGTTTAGTAAATAAAACAGTTATAAATTAGACAGCAATATGAACTTGTTTAAAAATAACTTTTGAATAATTTCTTCTATGGAGCTAATTAATCTATGATACTCTAGTATGTTTATGTATCTACTTTATATAGAGAAATGATATCTTCAATATTTGATTAAAGGGACAGTATACTGTAAAATGCTTTTTCCCTTAATGTATTTCCATGTACTTTTTACCAACTGCAGAGTATACAATGTATGAGAATTTGCTTTTTAAGATTTAATTGTGTATATTTAATAGATGATTTTGTATTTTGAAGCCACAACCTAATAAAATGGGTTGAGGAATAATAAGATCTCATTACTTTGTAGGTAAAATAAGATCTCATTACATTGTGCATATAAACATGCTTCCTTATCTTATATCTGTCCGTAAACCCCAATACTGTAATTTCTTCTGCTGGCTGCGTTTACACAGCTTATCTATAGCTTGGACCTAAGGCCAGCAGCTTTCAGAATAGGTGGGGATACCAAAGACTAAATCAGCTATTTCAAATGCCAATATAAAGGTAAAGGAAATACTTGAAAACAATTGAATATACTCCAGCAGGTAACGTTTTTAAGCAAATTGTTCCCATAATAGAGCAAAACAATGTATGTAAATTCCAA